>NC_133122.1:20117205-20417205 GCF_033568475.1 Henckelia pumila | reverse complement strand
ACCTATATTCGAAAAAAAATAAAAAGTGACGAGAGATCTTTAGTGAGTTGCAATTAAACCAACTTAAATTTACATCTTAGATTAATGACATATCTATATCCATGAAAATGGACGCTTCATATATGCAACAAAATATAACACTATTGATACAAAAAAAATTATATATTTTTATTGACTCAAAATTCTGTCTTATAAAATTGAATCATAAAATTTATTATATGAATTTTATGTATAAACAATATTAATATAAGAATTCAGTAGAATAAAATTCACTCTCAAATGATCTCACATGGTCTCTGGTGCCCTATCATCTATCACTAGCAAGACCAAATTGGAGAAAAATTCAAATGGTGTAACATTTTATGTTAAATCAATTTTAATTGATGCATTTAATTTAACATATTTAAAAAACTACCTACACCAATAAAAAAAAATTCTATAAAACCGTCTCAAAATTGAACTCTGTGAAATAGATTTCTAAACCGACCACAAAATTTTTTTTGTTAATGTAAAAAGCTTGCTCTTTAAAAATGGTCGATTGTGCGTTGAATCACAAGAACACAAAAATTTACGTAATAATATAGAAATGAAATCAAACAAAGGAGGCAGGGTGCAGAAATATTATACAGAGAAGAAAGGAGTTTCCATTAATTCAACCCAAAAACCCAACTTTCCTCTACAATAATACGACAGGCTCCATCAAGCGGCGGGCAGAGATTACACGGACGTCTATGCATACAACTTTTCACTAAATAAATACACAAGAACAAGACACAAGCTCCCTTATTATTATAGGAAAAAGAGACACAAATCAAATCATAATCATCAGCGGATGATGATTCTGATTCAACACACAGATTTGGCCCTTCGGAGAACACTTTTTTTTAATTAGACTCGAAATTACCACATAATTTAATCAGTACTAATTTCCTTCTTCCTTTTCATCTCTGCTTCAGAGCCTATCATCGGATCCGATTCATTTGCAAGTGCATGGATCGCAGGTGCAGTTGGCGCCGCACTTGCAACCGTTCTCTGCAGCAGCCTCTGATCCCTCAAAATAACTGAATCACAAAAAAAAATAAAAAAAATAAAAAGAATCAATTAGCCTATTTTCTCAGAGAAGCAATAATAAAACGATGAAATCAAATAGATCCGTACGTCTTCTGAGGGGCAACACCGAGGACGAGGGTTTCGGTGGTGGCGGCGGTAGCCTCCGAGTGGCTCAAGTCAGGGTACATCTTGCAACTGCATCGATTTCGGGTAGTTCGTCAGAAAAAAAAACGCAAAAATCGTAGACATGCAACGAAGATTCAAAGAATCAAAACACCGGAAAAGGGGGAAAAAAGAGATGAAATGGATTAGAATCACTCACCCTCCGCAGCCATTGCCGCACTTGCAGTTAGGGCCGCATCCGCAGTTTCCTCCGCAGCAAGACATTTTCTTCAGATGGATTTTGATAAGAACCCTAAGATCTCACGTATTCTGAATGATTGAGAGATTACTAAGCGCTGGACGAGAAACAAGTGAGGACCAATGCCCTTGATTTATAGTGCAATTGAGTGGATATCAGCCATACACGTGGCACGATCTTGGAGAGACGCAGGCATCTGTGGTGGTGTATTACACCACGTGTACTGTTGTTTTACCCTGCCCCAAATACGTCTCCACGATCGTCGAAGCATCATCCTACGGCTTCTATTTCGTGAAATGCGGAAACTGCACGTCCTCCGTTCGATTAAATCCAAAAGAAAAATATCGCATATTTTTTTATTATTATAAAGTAATTCTCATATATATCATGTATGCATAGAACCGTACACGAATACCACGATTTGTCGTAAATTTTATATTATTAATATACAATATATTATCATGTGGTAGACAAAACATTATTTTATTTGTATGTAAACCGACTCTAATTTTGAAGAAAAAATGATTAAATCTAAACTGAACATAAATAATATTGATAAAAGAATAAACCCACAAGATAGTAATTTAATACTTAAAGAACTTATATGATATAGTTTCATGGAACATTTTTGTGTGATAGATTTTTATTCGATCTTATCTATGAGAATGTATCGATTTTTATGATAAAAGTGTTATTTTTTATTATAAAAATATAGATCTAATCAACTCATATCACAAGTGATCATCAACTCGTTAATAGTAGAGTTGAAGAAAAAATTAGTAGTTTGGAAAATGACAATTTCCTGATCGACAAGTATGTGCGAATTTTAATGTCCACAATTAATTTATATTTATAGAACTTAAAACGGCCTGAAAATAAAAGGATTTTGTAATATTATTGACTTTAACATTTTACATCCATAATTGAATGGATCCAAATATCTATATCAACATCAATGGAGTAACATAGTACTTAATTTAAGTCATGTTCACCAAATTTTTTTTTTTTTGAAAGGGTCATGTTCACCAATTAAATTATAGGAAAGAGCGTGAAAATCTCTGTAAAATCAGCATGTTTTCTAAAACTCTTATCGCTCAAAATTAGAAGAAGCGTATTTGCCCAATTAATTTCCCAATTAATTGAAAAAAGTGCTTTTATTTAAAATTTTAAATATAGTTAGAAGTAAAAATCCAAAAAACTAGAAACTCTAGCTTCTGTAAAAACATTTTTTTAAGTGTTTTCTTAAAATAACTTGTAACAAAACACTATTTTTAAGAAAAGTTTTTTTTAAAAAAATATTTTTACCCTCTCACCTTCTCAAATCAAACGAGCTCTAAATTTAAATATGAGAAATAAGATTTTAACGGATGGAATCCATTTACTGAACTTTAATTTTCAAAAAAGGGCATTCATGGGGGGCATAATGACCAAAAAAATATATAACACTATGAAAGTAATGTACATAATTATATATATATAGAAAATAGTTTTAATTTTTTTTATAATTTTATCTATTGTAATTTAGAAAAATCAATAGTTTTTTTGGAAAATATGTTTAAAAAATATTTAATATTTAACGGGTGGAGGACATGATGAAAATTTAGAAAATATACAAGGATATTTAGGAAAAGTGTTGTGGTGCAATAATTGTCTCTGCTGGTAGAGCGGTCGAATCATGGTTCTTGGGCTGCTGTGCAGTTTAAAAGATTTGAGTTGAACTATTACCACTAGCTATAGTTTTTGGTAAAGTGACAAATGTTCGGTCCTACAATTGGTATCAGAGCCAAGGTCATGGGTTCGATGATTCTCATTGAATGCAATGAGTGCAATTATTGAAAGAGAGATTGTTGGATGCAATAATTATCCCTACTGATAGAGTGGTCGAACCATAACGCTTGAATTAATGTGCGGTTTAAAAATTTTAAATTGCATCATTACCATCCGTTATAACTTCTGGTAAAAGATTGTTGTCATGTTAAAGTATTTTATTCCTATGCCAAGTATGGGATCGCGCCTGTCTTCTATGCACATGGAGTGTTGGTTTCTTGGACCTACTAGCAATCTTTGTCTTTCCATTTGACCATTTAAAATGACCACTCCTTCCTGCAAAAGACAAATTAACATTTTAAAAAATAAAAATGAATTATTTAATTAACAAAATAAATTCAACAAAATGCGACCAAAACGTCCCCCATTGCGCAGCAATGTTTAGTATTATTTTTTTCATAATTTTTTACAAAAAATATATTTTTTATTATTTTGTAATGTGATCTAAAGTTTTATTTGGTATATGTTAGTCATAGTTGGACTAAAACATTTTTTAGCATTAAGGTCCTAAACACGCGCACACACACACACATATATATTTGAAAAATAAATTTAAATATATGATAATTAATATTTATGCTACTTTATAAAAACAAAATTGTTTTGAGAAATAAAAACCAACAACACTGTTTGTTGATCATATTGGGGTGGCCCGAATGGGGTATAAATGAACCTCCTCCATTCGCCGTGTATAAGAATCTCTTTTCTCCTATCTATCCATTTTTTAGTTTAGCTCCACTTATATAAAGTGCATATATATTGTAATAAAGCATGCTTATTCCTTGAAAAAATAAAATTAAAAAAATTCTAGCTCCATTAGAGTATTTATTTGGTAGTGATGAATGTAGGAATTTAGAAAGGTTTCATGTAGACTGAATGACTTGAATTGTATAGAAAATTTTAAGAGATAAATTTTGAATGATATTATATTAGATATGGAGTGATACTGTTATTGATATGAACGAAAAAACAGCCAACATTGAGAACTATTAAGATAAGTTTATGTCTCACATTGGTAAAACAGAGTTTATGAGAGTTCAATATATTATCTTGGACAAATTTCCTCCTTGCGCAACTTTTGATATAAGTTAATTTCAAATTCATTTTTATAAAATAAATTACAATCCGTATGCATGCATGTATGTATGCATATATAATGTAAGATAAGATAAGACCAAACATAATGAGTGTATTTAGATTATGAATTTGAACTCACAGGAGCATAGACGAGTTGTCAATTTAAGTCTTTAAAATCATACATTAATTCAAGCCTAATGTTTCGATCGTTCTCCCAACAAGAGTAATTATTATTTCTTAACAATCTCTCCCGGATATTTTTTCTAACTTCTAAACTTGAAGTTAATGAGAATCAAACACCTGATATTGGTTTTGTATCACTAATTGTAGGATCGAAAATTGGTTGTTTAACCAAAAAAAAATTTGTTTATAGCTAGTAACAACAAAACAACTCAAATATTTTAAATCATGTATTCAACGTTTCAAACATCATGTTTCGATCGTTTTTTTTGAAAAATAATTATTACCATCCAACTGATTTAATTTAATATATATTTCTTATAAATACGTGTTAAGATTTGTACTTGGATCTAACTCCAACCCCTAAAGCTAACTCAAGGAAGGAGAATTGTGGGATATATCTCAACACCACTCACACGCTGTTACGCTTTAAACGCATACAAATCTCGTGTTATGAGATTAATGTTTTTAATGCATTAACAATTCTCATAATTAAATTGTTTTGATGATTAAAAAACTCGGTTAATCGTTACTAACAGTTTAAAGTGAGAAATTGGCAGATAATATTACTTTTGAGTATGAACAAATATTGGAAGCAAGGTCCTATAATCGAAAATTGGAAATAAAATTTTCAAGGTTCGAAATTGCCCAGGTTCGAACGATCCGAAGAAGGGTTCGGACGACCCGAAGATTTTCTAGAATTAAATAAAGATCGGAGGACAGGCTCGGAGGGCACGAAAGACTACTTCGAATGGTCCGAAGACAGTTCGGACGGCCCAAAAATTTTCCTGGATTTTAAAATTGCTCGGAGGCAATCTCGGAGGCCACGAAATGTACTATTCGGACGACCCGAAGATAGGTTCGGAGGACCCGAACTACTTTACGGCCACTGAAAATTTTGTCGGAAAAAATTTGCCAAAATGAATTAAATGCAGCCGTTCGGACGACCCGAAGATGACTTCGGACCACCCGAACTGTTCATCAGCCGCAGAATTTGAACTTTGCATCAGACACACTTCGGACGACCCGAAGACCTGTTCGGAGGCTCCGAACATGTTCGGATTGGCAACTATAAATACATGTCATTTGAAGCCATTTCAACTCACCAATTCACTCTCATCTCTCTTTGCAAGCAAGATCCTCTCCTTCAATAGTTCAAGAAATATTTGTGTGTTATATATTCAAAATCGAGGCTTGTTTGTATAAGTTCATTCGTGAGTTGGTTGTTCGATTATTGTAAATACTTGTGTGTGAAGCCGAGTGTGTTGCAATCGTGTTGTGGCTATCCTTGGAGCCCTTAAGGCCAAGTGTTCGAGTTGTATCGGCGCGGTGATCGTGTTGAGTTGTACGGCTATCCTTGGAGCCATCAAGGCCAAGACGTTGAAGTGCTAGTGGATCTTTGGTTAATCGATCTTAACCAAGAAGGGGAGACGTAGACGATTTATCGTCGAACTTCCATAAACATATCTTATTCTTTTTACTGCCTTATTTACATTACGCATTTATTTACCGCACTTATTATTAATTGTTTTAAGTCTTCCGCTTGCGTATTTGCATAATCGCTTTAAATTGCTAAGTTGCCAATAGAACCTAAATTCTCCCCCTATTAGGTTCTAACACACGCCTAGTGATGAAACGACTAAAATGTGGGGATATTAACCTGTGGCTTAACTATTTACGGGCGGTCTACAATTCGTGTGACTCGAATAGGGAGGATATAAATCGAGAAATCGTGAAGATAAATTGCACCAAATTTCTTAACAACACTATCGAATATTTGAGGAACTCTTCAAAAAATTTAAATATTATGAGGTGAAAGATATAAGTTAATAAAATTAGGACTGGGATACCGAACTAAAATACCGATTTTTCGGGATACCGTATCGAACATTTTGTCGAAATATAAACATTTTTTTGGTATATTGATTTTTTTTTTCAGTATCTATACGGTACCAATATGGATTTTTTCCATACCAACATTTCAGAATTTCGATATCGGTACCGATATAAATTTTTTTTCATGTCAATATTTTTTATACGGTATACCGAAAACCCAATCCTAAATAAAATGATTTAATAGAGTAATTTCTTAATCACAAAAATTCATATGTTATTGTCTTATTAATCAATTTTGTAGATGTATTTTTGACTCCACCCATATAAAAGTATTGATTAATTTGTATGTCAAAAATATTATTTACATTACAATTATACAACTCAGATGGACCAAATCCGTAACATCATTTCTTAGAACACCTACTTTTCCGTGATCGGCAACATACACCTCGTAATTGTATCATTAGTGTTTAGCATTAAACATATTAATTTATGTTGCATTTGGACCCTCAACTAATTTTTCATCATCAAGGCAACCAATTATTGGGGAAATTTAATTATTTATATTATATATATATATATGGGCAAATTATTTTAAAATCTCCAAACCCAAACATTTCTTTCTCTTAACTCCCTACACTCAAATTTTTTTGTTTCAACTCCCTAGTGGTCCCCAAATTTGTCTTAACAAAGTGTTTAGCATTTAATCCTTTGTACGTGACATTGTTTTACCTATCGAACCCGTTCAGGCCAAACAGAACTATCGGTTACGCAAGGTTTCCAGCCGATATACTCTGGATTAGGGTCCAACATGCTTCCGTAAGATGAATTAAATTCAAATACCTCTTTGACCATAGTGTCGTCGGGTCATACCTGCCGAGTTTTACGAAGTGCTCCTCACACTCCAACCACGCAGTCGCAACAAATGGTTTCTGCACAAGCTCCTTCAACGACACCCAACACAGCCTTAATTTATTTTCTACCTTAAGGCGTATGGTATATGAATTTAATTATAAAATATGAGCATGAAAGAACAAGAGACTTTAGAAAAATTATTCAGACATAATATTATTACATAAATCAACTCCTTTGAAGAGGAGAAGACAACTTGTTTAGCTACTCATAGTAGCTTTGTTCTTGAAATACATAAACAGAAACTTATTACAATAGAAAGAAAAATATTACAACAATTTATTTGTAAGAAAACTGAAGGAAATGCTCGATATCTTCAGCTTCCTTGAACGCTTGTATTTATAGCTGAGGTTCCACTCGTTTCACCGAGAAACTTCAGGGAATCTTACAGCTATTTTGTCTTGTCCTTTTATGCATTATTAATGACATCTTTAGTTAGTGGATGAGTCACCCGTTATCCACCTTGTCCTGTTATGCCATTATTGATGGCATTTTTTGGTGGAGGAGTCACATGCTGTCCTTTTTCTTTTGGCTCTATCTTCCTCACATGCCTTTTTTATTGTTGTTGGGGCATCTTCTGCTTTTGCAGTGGTCTCCTGAAAAAACGCATCTTTGGTGGTCCCTGTCCACCTTTGCTTGTCTTGGAAAATTATTTTCGATCCGTTCGGGGTCTGAAGTTTTTTCCGAATTCTGGCTCCTTCTGGTTTGGACACTCTGGGCAGATGTTTTCTGATCATCTTTCGATATGAGCCATGTTACAAAATTTTCGGCGAGTCTCTTTACTCCCCGGCAGCTTGTTGTTCCACAAAAAGTTTCTCTTCTTTTCGAAGAGTTCTTCCGCAAAAGCCGTAGTTTTTCTTGTCATTGTGTTTAACAGGAATGATCCGTTCACATAATTCTGATAAAATTTGAACGAAAACTTGACCTTGTCCATCTCGGTGAAATAAACCCAAATACCCCATGTCCTTCTGGTTGAAATTTCATCTTCTCCAAAAGTGGACACTAATGGTATTTCTTCATATAGGGGATCCTTGATGAATTTTTGATTATTCATGTCAGGTCTACTCAGCTTGATGAAATGAAAGGGCTCGTGTGATTTTTTCCCGGTTGGTTCTGGAGCTGCACTAAAGAAATATAATTCAAGCACATCTCCTCTGGACAAATGGTCGTTATTTGCCCATGTTTCTTGGACTGCTTCCTGAATCCATTTTGATAACTGTGATATCTCCGGAAAACTTGGTGACGTTGTATAAACTGAGGCCAAAGCCCCAAATTCATACCAGAGCTTTAAATCCTTAGGATTGACATTGTTTTTTAACCAAACCCTTGGATATATCCCTGCTACATCAACCCTGCAATTGTTAGGGTTAATTTCACTTCTTGTACTTAATTTCTCCCACCTCTGTTGATAAACCTGAAATGGAGAAATAATAGCTGGGTTAGTATCGATCTTAGATTTGCCCTTGTCTGTGTTGGGCCTAAGATTGATTTCTTCCTCTTTTACCCCAGAGGCAGAGGGTTGACTTGATGAGTTATCCTCATCAATTGTTGCTTCATCTAAATCATCAAAGGCTGATGATAGATTCACACTTGTTTCTTGAGTTTTACATCCCTCAACATCTTGTTTCACAACCGGTGGTTGTATTTCTTGTTTTTGTAAAACCAGTGATTTTAGCATATCTGTTTATGAGAAACCAATGGTTTCTCTATAGCCTTCACAATTGGCCCTTGAATAGCAGCCCAAAGTTGTGTTTGAGCCTGCATACATCCTGTAATTCGATTAGATACTTTGATCCGATCAGCTTGTTGTAACCTGCCGGCCATTTCAGCATTAATGGCTAACTGGTTGAACTCGGTTTGAAGCAACCCAAGGTGTTCCCTGAGATGCCTCTGCATTTTCATGATGGAATCCAGGTCACTGCCTTCCATCTCTTGTTAAGAAATCTGCAAGAATATTTTCATGAGATTTAATAATAACAATATCAAAAATATAATTTTGACATAATGTTTGCCATCTTAATAACCTAGCTTTCTCAGGTTTAGATTCAATCTTATTTCTTAGAAAAGCTTTTACCTGGGTGTTATCAACCTTGAGTGTGATTTTTTTAGCAAGTAAAAATAATGGCCATTTTTCGAAAGCGCTTTTAACTGCATAAAATTCCTTCTCGTTGATATGCCATCTGATGACCTCTGATTCTGAAAAAAGACTGCTACAGTATCTGCATGGTATTTCTCCATCTGGGGTGATCTTGGTAAGGACTGCTGCCCACCATTTGTCACTGGCATCCGTGAATAACACCAGATCATCTTCATCTACGGGTATAGCCATTTTTGGGAGATTCTTACATATCTCCTTTAATTGGTTTACCCCTTTAGTATGGTCATCGGTCCATATAAACTTAGCATCTTTTTTTAACAAAGGACTGAACACCTTTCTGTACATTGCTAGGTTGTTAATGAACATCCCTGCAAAATTAACTACTCCAAAAAAACTCTGGAGTTGTTTTACGTCTTTGAGTTTATCTGGAAAATTCTTTACCTTTTTCACAATATGGGGTTGTAGAATTATTACGGATTCATCAATCTCAATACCAAGGAATTCAATTTTTCTTGTTGCTATGACTGTTTTTTTTTTTCAGATAAGACCAATCCCTCTTGTTTGCAAATTTTAGAGAAAATCTCTAAATGTTTAACGTGTTCGTCGATTTTTTTTGATGTTATAAGAATATCATCAATATAAACAAACATAAAGTTGAAATAATCCTTAAAAAGGTTATCCATCTTTCTTTGAAATATATGGGGTGCATTAGCCAATCCCATAGGCATAACTTCCCAAATATAGTGTCCTTGTGGAGTAGAGAAGGCTGTGAATTTCTTACTTCCTTCTTCCATTCTTATCTGGTAGAATCCAGACTTACAATTAAATTTTGAGAGCACTCTAGCATTTCGTACAGAGATAATTAGATGTTCTCTACTGGGTATGAAGTACCCATCAAACTCCAGGATTTTATTAATACCTTGGTAATTAATAACTAACCTGGGTTTTCCTCTTTTTATTTCACCATGATTTCTGACCAGAAATCCTGGGCTGCTATATGGTGAAACTCCTTCTTTGATTAGACCAAGGTCCAAATGTTCCTTGATAATCATTCTCATATCCCTTTGATCTGTTAAGTTCATCGGGATAGGCTTATATCTGACGAATTCATACTCTTTGCCTTCCTTTAGAGTAAGACTGACTTTGAGTTGATTTCTATCTCACCATGCCAAAGGATGTTCGTTATAACTTTCTTTGAGCCTCTTTTTGACATCTTCAAGGGATACCTTATTTTCTAACTCTATATCTCTGTGATGTAGAGTTACCTTGAGAAGCTCCATATCCTCTATTTGGAGTTCTTGTTCTGTTGTTATTTTCAACATGGTTTCTCCAAACCTTCTTGGATCTTTTATTTTTGGGTGAAAAAGTTGTCCTTTATCACCACGCTGGCTGCGAAATATTATCGGCAATTGTCGATAAAAAGCAACCTTGAGTCTTTGAACGATAATTTTATGATCACAAATTGTAGTGAACATAAGCCTTCTTGACTCATTGTCTTGTGTGTACTTCTTAAACATTTGTAAGAAGTTATTTTCCAACAGGATATCAGCTCCTGTATCATAGAAATAGATTGGTGGTGTCTTTACCTTGTACCAAGGTGTCTGACATGCTCCTCCCATAAGGATTTCTGCTATTTTTATTCCTTTACAAAGAATTAAAATTCTTCTAGAGAAATCTCGTCCAGCAATTTTTGGTAATTCTTCTTCACATTCTTCAGGGAAAACTCCTCTTTTTGCTGTACAAATTCTTGCTCCCGAATCAATATAAGTTGCAAAGTATTCAGCCTTATATTGTTCATACAACATCCCTATCGGAATGTATATGGAGAATGGACTTGTTGTCATTTTTTAAAGGGATTACTAAATGGCCCTGCCATTTTTAACAGCATGTGTTGTAACTCAGTAATCCGATTAAGACTATTCGCCTTTAGTCTTCCTAAGGCTTCAGAAGGTAGAGTATGGTTACTCCTTTCTACCTCTTCAATGCGTTCTAGTAAATCATGTTCATGACTTACTAATTTCAACAATTGCTTCTTCCTCTGTTTGTAAACAGAGTTTTCGAATCTGATTAAGGGATTGTCCCTTATCCAATTCTCTTGGGTTTCCATTTCGTAGAAGTCTTATTGAATCCTCCAAGTCTTTTCTTTTGTCATGAACTCTATTCTTTTTTCAAGGCGTTTTCATGGTTTATGTTCATTCAAAAACTCTAGGCCAAGAATGAGCTGATCCATTTTTTTTCCTGAAATTCCACAGATTTGAACTTCCAATTCTCCAATATTTATCAATCCTTGGTAAGTTCATTTTCCTGTTGTTTCAAATAGTAAATCGAGTTACAAGGGAACTGGTTCCGATGACTTGTAATTTCGAATACTATTTTTACTTCTTTTCATCCTTATGGAGATCTAAGTTTTCCTATTATAGAAAACTCTTTTTCTTCTGGTGGAATTTCTTGAATATGAGATTTGTCCCATCTCCTACTTGTCATTCGGTTTCCTTGGAAAGATAACCTTCGAGGTTCTATTTTAAGGTCTCTGTATAGAACCGGTCTGTCTTGAATTTGAATGTCTGTTTCCTGAATTAAAGGAAACTCGATTCTTTCTGGGTATATCGCATGAGCAACTTTCCCAAAGATCTCTGGAATTTCAATGAACTCATTTCTAATAAATAATTCAGAATGGTGAGTATTAGAAAGAGCATATGAAATTTGATATGTAATAGAATATGGCCTACTACCTTCCTTCATTAGTCTTTTTTCCTTGAAATTTTGATGCAACGTCAAGGCTCGACTAAAGTCCCTGTCAGCTAAATTGTAGGCTATTCTTGGATAAATAAATCCTACAATTTTTCCTGCACAAAGATTTCCTGAGATAGTACACAGGACAGCATCTTGAATATTCTCCATTCTTTTATCGCATACTACGATATCTATAGGTGAATCTATTCCTTCTTTAAAAGTTGCCTTAATCATTATTTGGATTGCTCCAATATGAATCCAAGACATCGTCATTGCTAATCATTATTCTGATTCTGATTCTGATTCATCCTCAGAATCTTCTTGACTAAACAATATCTCTTCTTCGTATATGCTTTCATCTGAGGGGATATCCTCAAATTGATATACTTGGACTAGATCTTGAAAGAAGACCGCATCATCCATATCTGGTGTTGCTTCAAAGAGTTTAACTCATTTTTTTCTCGTTTTCTGGACAATTTGTAGATATATGTCCTCTTGCTCCACATGTCCAGCAGCTGCAATCCTTGAAACTTTCACTTGCTCTTGTATGAGTTCTTCTTGATGGTGTTCTTCCCCTGCTTTGTGATGAGCTTGTTACTGGGGATGTTCTTGTAGGTCCACTTCTTCTTCTTGATCTATAAGATCTGGCCTTTTGTTTGGACCAAAATGTTCTTGGTTTCCAAGAACTTCTCATTCTTTTATTATAGGGATTATTTCTGAATTTCTTCATTTTAAATCTCTGTGATCTGTTTCCAATGATCGTTGGAAGATCATTTTCTCTACAACATAAAGGTGTACGTTTATCTATACCCCTTATTTTCTTGTAGTTCTTCTGTAATGCTGCCATATGGCACCATTCTGCCAATTTTCCTTTCAAAAAGGACGCGCGTCTTTCCAATGTATCAAGATGACCTGGAACGTATTCTTTAATCAGCATTTCTCTCCAAGGACTTGGCATTTTTGCGAAAAATAGCTGAATAGCTACATTTTTCTCGACTCCTGAATTCCATCTGTATTTGTTGAATAACATAATGTATTCATCAACTAAACAGATATCATGTAACTCGAGGCTATACAGAGCTTGAGTATATCTTCTCTTTTTCTCTGTATCTTGATTATTGAAATAGTCTACCCCTATGAATTGTGCTTTAAATAGGGTGGCCATTCTTTCTCCAATCTCGCTGAGGGATTCTCCTGCTAAGATTGATTTCTTCGTATCTGGCATAGTCATATCCCATGCAATCTTGACAGATCCCATTAGACTCATTTCTAGAAGTTTAATGAATCCTTTTTTATTGAGATCTAATGTCTCTGCTGCAATTCTCATAGCTGACGTCTAATCATCTATAAGATCTTCTCTGTTTTTGAAGTCCAAAACATCAAGGTTTAACATAACCCCGTAAGGATGTATTGGATCTAAAACAGTTTTTCCGTAAGGAGTTTGATGGAGTGGGATTTTACTCCTTCTTGATCTGGTTCCTGCTGGATGTGAATTTTCTCCAACCTGGAACTCACTATGTGATTCTTGATCTTGTTCACCCTCAGGGGAATTCATTTTTAGATCTACTACTTTGAGATTCGCAAAAGAATCCGCAAGATCTTGTAGATCCTCGAGATTTAATCTTTCTAAAGTAGTCATCAGATAGTGTTTTTCTCTGATACTGCTTTTATAAGATTAATCATCCTTTCATCATCAGTTAAAGGTTTTTGAACCATTTTGGTTTTACCTTTCTGATGTAACAAAGGTTCAGTACCAAATGAGAGTGGTAACCTTCCTCCTGTATTTCCTTTTCTAGAATCAGAAGTGTGTTCTAGATTTATAATTTTATTTTGAAGATCCTTTAGAGTTCCAAGAATTTCTTCTTGTTTCTTAAGGATTTCTTCAATTTGCCGAGGTATTTCATACAGCTGATTGCTGTAATATTGTATCGTCTTTTAAATTTCTCTAAGATCTCCGGAGAGTTTAGAGGAATTTGGGGTAATCTCTAAAAATTTAGAGTTAGAGATCATCTTTCTTACTCCCTTCAAAATTAAGAGCATTAATCACAACCTGTTGTAAGTAATCTATTATGAGTAGATTAACTTGTTTATAGGATTTTATATGAATAAAATCCTCTTGATTCAAACCTTCATTTGAAGTCATCTTTTGTAAAAAATCTTCTCTTCAACAAAGAAAAGTATGAATTAACGAATAATATAAAGTCTGAATAATTAACCTAAAGCTCTGATACCAATTTTGCGGATGATTCAAGTACCATAATTGAGCACAAAAATAGCATAAATGAAGTACATAAATGCATAAATTGGGTACAAGAATTAAACATTGGATTTGACCAAGTTTGGTGGTCCTAGGGAGTTTTAAGAAAGAATTTTTATTGTAGGGATTTATAAAAAAGTTAGGTTTGGGTTTAGAGATTTATTCACAATTCACTCTATATATATATATATATATATATATATATATGTATATATATATATATATATATATATATATATTTTTTTTTTTCTGATGTGAAGCAATATTAATTATTGTAAATAATTTACTCAATTGGTTCAACATATATTATACTATTTTATATTGGTTTGTTTGACTTGCAATATATTAATTATTGTAAATAATTTACTCGATTGGTTCAACATATATTATACTATTTTATAGTGTTAATTGTCAATCACTCCCTAAACCACTTTATAACTTATTTATAAATCTCTACATAAATAAAACTTACTTTCAACTCCCTGGAGAGAGAAACTTTTGTTTCTAAATACCAATTTTACCTTTATCTCTTAAAATTTAAAAAAAATATGAGAGAATGAATAATAAAAACAAAACTAATCCAAATAGTATATATATAAAAATTCAAATTAAAATCAAAGAACATAAACCATATCATATACATGCTTATGTTGATACATGAGCAAGTATGTGTTTAGAAAGCAAGCATATACTTCCAAATCATTATTGGAAGAAATATGATAAATGATTAAAAGTTCGAATAGGAGATGGATCAATAATCATGCTTAATACAGTAGCAGAAAAATTAAAAATAGAAATAAAAGAAACAAAATTTGTAATACCCATTATATATCAAATAGAATTGGGAATGAACATTATAATAGGAAATAACTTTTTAAGAGAATATCTTCCCTTTACACAATTTGAAGATCACATAACTTTAAACAAAGGATCATCAATGATTTACATTCCCAAAATACGAACAGCATTTCGCGTAGGAAATGAAGGATTTACAAAGAATTTTCATAAACGAAATACAAATCCAATAGAACTAAAAATAGAAAATATTTTAATGATTAATCCTGAAAAAGAAATCATGAGGAAATTTCATGATATTTTTTCTGAAAATCCTCAGGACAAAATTAAGAAAAGAAAACAATTCATTGCTTCAATAAAACTCAAAGACCCTAATATCACAATCCGTGAAGCACCAAGAAGATGTAACATGGATGATGTAAAAATATTTGAAAAAGAAGTTCAAGAATTATTAAAACTTAAGATAATCATCCCTAGTAAAAGTCCACACTCTTCACCAGCCTTTTATGTCAGTAAAAATATACTGATAAGAAAAGAATGATAATTGATTATCGAAAGATGAATAAAGCAACAATTATGGATGGATATTATATCCCAAATAAGAATGATTTACTATCTTATATAGGAGAAATGAAATATTTTTCCAGTTTAGATTGTAAATCAGGATTCTGGCAAATTCAACTAGAACCACAAACACAATTACTTACAGCATTCAGTTGTCCAAAATGACAGTATCAATGGACTGTATTACCTTTCGGACTTAAACAAGCACCAGGTATCTTTCAAAGATATATGGATGAATCTTTTAAATCATATATAGATTTTTGTTGTGTTTATATAGATGACATATTAATTTATTCAAAAACACTAGATCAACATTATAAAGATCTCATGACAGTATTAGATATTTGTCATAAAGATGGAATTATACTTTATGAAAAGAAAGCACAATTATTCAAAACAAAAATAAATTATTTAGGATTACAAATAGAAGATGGAAAACATTGTTTACAACCGCATATACTTAAGAAGTTTCATGATTTTCCTAGTGAAATCAAGGATAAAGATCAATTAAGAAGATTTTTAGGATTATTAACTTATTCTGAAAATTACATTAAGAAACTTGCAGAAATCAGAAAACCTCTTCAGGTAAAACTTAAACAGGACTATAAGTAGAAATGGTCGAAAGAAGATACTAATTACATAGACACTATTAAAAAGAAAATAATTAGTAATCTTTCTGAATTATATTTTCCTTCAAATAAAGATATAATAATAATTAAAACAGACGCTTCAGATGAATACTGGGGAGCATGTTTAAAAGCTTATACTGGAGAAAAAAATTTAGAAGAACTTACTAAAACAGCTACTAGAAATAATGAAGAATTATGCAACTATACATCAGGAACTTTTCAAGGTGCACAATTAAATTATCATTCGAATGAAAAAGAATTATTAGATTTAATATTCACAATTAAAACTTATGAAATTTATCTTATTTCTAAACCGTTTTTAGTAAGAACAGATAATATGAATTTAACATATTTCAAGACAAGGAAAATATCAAGAAATGCAGGGAGAAATGCAGCAAGGCTAATTAGATGGCAATTGGAATTGAACCATTATCAGTTCGAGATCCAACATGTCAAAGGAATGGATAATTCATTACCCGACGCATTAACCAGAGAACTTCATCCAAACTATACTATCTGTAGTAACGGAATAACAAAGGAGATCCTAAGTGATCCAAAAAATGACTGTGAGTCATCCGAACATGCCTCAGAAAGCATGAGAATATAAATTGATGAAATGAGATTTATATTCAGAAACATGAATTATTTTATGACTTTCAGTCATCCGAACATGCCTCAGAAAGCATGGGAAATATAAATTAATGAAATGAGATTTATATTCAGAAACATAAATTACTCTTTGAGTAAAATAATGAATTTAAGATTGATTCAATTCTTGCAAAAGAATTTATAAATGCAATGATACGCATAATAACTATCCGAATTACTCACGAAAAGAGTTATTTTACTAACCATTATATATATAAATATGTTTTCTTGTGCAGAGTATAATCAAGATGGAGCAACTAAGTCAATTAAAAGAACAATTGATTGAATTGCAGGAAAAAATTCAAATTCTTCAACTAAAAGAAAGGAATTTGAGTAGAAAAATTCAAAGAACAGAAGAAAAGATGATAACTTCATCATCATCATCCTCACCAAGAACACCAATCAAATGGCAACTTCATTTGACAAAATAATGGAGATAAAAGAGAAACAGTCAGCGGTCACAACCAACACTGACAAAGAAAAAGAAAAGAAAAAAGAACCAGTGGACACAGCCAGCACCGAGAAACATAAAAAAAAAGAAAGGACGTTTAAAAGTGCCCTTGAAAAGAAAAAAAGAAAGATGGTCAATCTGCGACCACAAAAATCAATTTTTGAAAAAACAAATTTTCCAGAAAAACTCAAGACTGAATTCTTTGAAATACTAAACTATTTGAGAATAGCCAAACCATCTGCAGAATCTTGGCTACAAACTTGTGACACACAGAGCATATCAAGAGCAAGAACACTGCAAGGTGCTCCAGCGCATGAAGTCGCAAGATTCTTTTCAAATGGATTATTAAGTGGATTGGAAGTCACTCCCAACAATCAAGAAATTGAACTATTTCCATATCAGTTGAGAAATAGTATCATCTAGTTCAATAAAGAAGTCTTTAAGGACGATCCAGTATTAACATTGAGTCTTCACTCAACCCTTCCAGATTGGGATGATAACAAATTCTATCAACCAATGGTATATATTCAATGTCGAAAACAAAAAGACAAGTTCTTATTCGAAGGATCAAATGAAGAGAAACCAATAATGGATATCTCAACACTTCCTGAGATAAGAATAAAGACATTGATTGATATGATCTCAAAGACAGGAAAGATTGATGGAAACTCAAATGTTAAAATAAATTTTGCAACCAGTAAAATTTTATTAACCACTGGACACAAGGAGACAATCCAAAAGAAAGAACAAGTCATGTTAGCTCAATTCGAAGCTCCAATCTATGAAGCAAGAGTTGACATGTAGTAACCCAGAAACCATTTTAAGATAATAATATGTTAAACATGATTAAGGGTTGGTATTTAACCAATTTCGGGGTGTTATTGGACTTCAGAAGTAAAATTTGGGCTTTTTAATTTTGGGCCAGATAGTAAGCTCCGATCCTAGATAGTAAGCTCCGATCGGAACGGAAGCTCCGATCCCCAGCTGCCAGCAATGATCGATGACTTAGTCGCGAGTTTTGACAAGTGTCGATCATAGCGCAGATCGGAAGCTCCGATCGTAGATTGGAAGTTCCGATCCTGGCATGGCAGACATGCACGCAATGAGCTGGATCGGAAGCTCCGATCCCGAAATCGGAAGTTCCGATCCTGGCCGAGAAATTTGCCTATAAATAGGGCTTCTCAGATTCATTTCTGAATTACGAATTCTCGAGTTTCTTTATTCAGTTATATAGTGTGAGATATACACTTGAGGGCCCTATCGGTTATAATAGAGGTTCTGGAATAACCAAGGTGTGGTTATAGTCATCCGGGACTAGCGACTTCAAAGGGCTAACTACGGACGAAGGTATGGTCCGGGAATCTATTTAAGTTTTGGGAGTACTTATTAGCTTAGTTAAGGCTTATAGAATTTATGTAGTGATACGGTGAACTTTTGAATATAAGCTTGGAACCTAGGATCCTATTATACTTGAACTAGCCTAGAGGTACGTACACATTGACTGAGATTGCCAGCGAGTATACATGTTTATATGTTGCATTTATTTGGCATTATTATATGGCATGATGTATGATTTACCGTTTTCTATACTCATATGTCATGTGCATATACACGTTGAGCCTATTCCCTGTTATACCTGATTATAGAGCCGCTCATCTCTATACTCGATAGTCTGTCACTGAGAGTACCGCGACGGCGGGGGCATTTATGTATGTCTACTCTGGTGTACTAGACGAGTGTGGTTGCACCCAGAGGTTGATCCGTGCGGTGGCAGCACTCATATGGCGCCGGTTCTGAGCATGACTTTTCAGATGATCTTTTACCAGTTATCATGTTGCATGCATTATATACATATGTTTGCATGCATTATATACATATGTTTACTCATGTCTATGTACTGGGCATAGCGCTCACGTCCTAGTTGTTATCTTGGACACCCTATTCCATGGGGCAGGTCGCGGGATGAACGGAGCTGGTAGTTCAAGGAAGGACTAGGGAGCAGGAGCCTTGAGGATTTTATTATACAGCAGGATTCGATATAGCTGTATAATGTTTACTGTTTAAGATTTCGATTTGGTTGTATCACTACAGATTTAAGTCTGGATTATGTTACTAAGCTGATATGTAAATTATGGTTTTGTTTCCGCATGTCTTACTCTGTTAAGTTATTTTGCTGTATTAAGTTTAATGCATGCTATTAGTTGTCAGTTAGTAGGTGATACCATGCAGGGTCACTACTTTATTAATGCCTGGATTAACTTTAGATATTGAGATTAAAAATTTATTTGATAAAATAATCTTACTAAAAGATTTACGTCAAATAGATCAATTATGGAATAAAATAAAAGATCTCCAAACCTTTTATTTCAAAATCATAAAAAAGAACATTTTTCAAGCAACTGGAAAATGATAATTCAAATTTCTAAAAACGATGAAATTGAAGACATAACAATATGTTATGAATAAAAATAAACTTTGTTATCGAAATCCGATCAACAAAAATAAAATAATAAAAGTAACAATTTTTACTAAATGGAAAATGTATGAAAATACAAAAATGAATATCTTTAATTTATATTATCAAAATATAAATTTTGATATAGAAAATTGTGAAAACAATTTGGAACATCTTAAAAATTGTCAATCTTCAATTGATAGTTTCGAAGATTTTCAAAATTTATTAGAACAGATAGATTCAACAAAAAGGCTTTTAATAGCCTTAAGAAAATTAAAAAGTTCTATCATCTGTTAAAATGACAGAAGTAACAATTCCAAATCAAAACAGTCAGATCTATGAATCTGAAGAAAACCAAGAGTATAATTTGAATATTATATTCAATCAAAGTAAGTTTGCTGAAATACAGAAAACAAGATTTTCTAATTCAAAAACAAATCTAATAGACCAACCAGGAATACTAAGTAAGATTTCAAATTTTATTAATCCCAGAAAAAATTTAATTTATTATTCGATTCGTACAAAAGAACGATCTTGTAAAATAAATAACGAATCAAGGTCTAATACTCTGAAGTTATTAACAACTCAAGATATTAATACCATCATGGCAAAAACCAGTGAAAAAGAACGATCTGAACTGAAATAATAATATCAGCTCACTACTGATAAGTGCATTTTGTATGCATTATTTCATGTTATTTTTATGTCTATTTTGTGTGCATTCATATTATTTTTATGTGTTTTTATGTGTTTTAGTGCATGTGTGTGTATTTCACTCCTGGGGTTAATTTTGTAGGAAAATATATTGTTGAAGAGTGAATTGCGGACCAGCTTTGTTCAAAAAATCAAATTTAATTTTAGAGAGCTCCAAATCCGATCTTTACTGGTCAGATTAAAGTTCACGATGTTTTCAAGCTGCTGTCCAAATTTCAGCTCAATCCGACGGCTAGATCTTGAGATATGAATTTTTGGAAATCGTCGCTCGGTGCAGAAAACTTGTACTGCACGCGCGCGAGAATCAAGCTCGCGCGCGCGCGAGTTTCGTGATCAGATCTCTGTTTTTAACTTCTGCGCGCGCGCGAGGCCTATGCCGCGCGCGCGCGTGTTCGGGGGTCATATGTGCTCCGAAAATTCCTATTTTGTGGAGGAAATTAACTGGTAGGCGTTCCGGACCATATATATAGAAGATATAACATATTTTTGAGGGGTTCGGAAGCTCCAGAGCGCAGACAACGCAAGAGGAGGCGGCTACAAGGCTTGGGAGAGAAGATTTCTTCTTTCTTTTCTTCTTTTTATTTTTATTTTTGAATTATTGTTTTTAATTATTGAGTAGTTTATTTTCAACCAAGACGGCGTGATTGGACCGAACAAATTTATGTAGAAAACTTGGATGTTTGTTTGAGATTTTTTAGAGTTGAATTGAGTTTATTGATTATCAGATTTATCTTTGTCTTACAAATTTCTTGGCCAGTTATTTGTTTGCTTGTTAATCGATTCCAATTTGTACAGAGGAGGTTTCGATTTTGATCACTCTGATAATTAACATATTGTAAAATCGACTAGAAATAGAATTCGGTTTCAGTGTGCGGTTTAGGTGTAAACTGAATTTTCACAAATATTTAATGCATTCAAATTTGATTAGAATTACGAAAGATTAGTTCATCAATATTTGAATAGGTTTGATTGTTCTAGAAATAGACCTTTGAACAAATTAGGAGAATTCCCGTGAATTAAAATTAAATCTGAGTCCTGAATCGACTACATGTTACGTGATTTGTTCGGTACGTACGTGTGTCTTGGTTGTCTTTGTCTTGATTATTTTTATCTTCAGTTATTTTTATTCTTATTTCTTAATCAGTTTTTATTTTATATTCTTATTTTATTTAATTCAAAATCCTTCTATTATTTTGTTTAGATTAAGTAAAATAATTAATTCTTGAGAATTGACTGCAGTCTCTGTGGGATCGATACTTGGACTCTCAGTCCACTTTACTATTACTTGACCTGGTGCGCTTGCCAGTAGATTTATATCACACCGATTTAGCCGGTCAAGTTTTTGGCGCCGTTGCCGGGGACTGTTTAGTTGATATTAGGATAGATTATTTGCTTGAGGCTAGACATTTTTTTTTTATTTCTATCTTTTCGTTCTTTTCGTTTTTTTTTTATTTTATTTTAATTTTGATTTTTTTTTCTTTTCTTTTGCTTGTGAGGTACTTGGAGATGGATCATCATCAGGTGTTCACAAGATTTGGCCAGCAATACTTGGAGCCATTCTATGCTGTTTGGGGGAGATTCAATGTTTTGGCGAACAGATTTCGATGCCATAAATTTTCGAGCTACACCCTCACTCAATTTTTTTATGGTGGTTTGGATGAGATTACAAGAAGTTGGGTGGATTATGGAGCGTTGGCCACTGGCAGTCAATTGTTTAGAAGAGATGAAGACAGTGCGATGCACTTGTTAAATGATATGGCAGATTTTGACTACCATTGGCATTGTGATCCTTCACTGCAGGGTTGGAGTCACCAATATCCTCCAGATATCAACTCTAAAAATTCTGCGAACCAGCCACCGGAGCATCAAGAAGAGTGCATAGGGCGTTCCGAAGATTATGTGGCTCAGTTGGAAAATCTTGTGCGACAGCAGACAGAGTCAAATCAATTTTTAGAAAGCCGCATAAGTCTTTTGGATGAACAGATTGCGCTTATTAGAGAACCAATCTTGGATATCTGCCAATTGAGTGAAGTAACTGAGCCAGAACATGAAGAAATCATTTTTGAGGAATCATCTTGTGAAGAAGAGCCAAACGTAATAGTGGAGGAGGAAGAACTATACAAGGAGAGAGATTTTACCTCGTCAGTGGTCGTTTTATGTACACCGTTAGAAGATACTTTTTTGACATTAACGTCACCTCCACAGTATTACATCCTCTTTGAGCTTCAGCCTAGAATCAGAGTCTCTTTCCAAAGGAAAAATTTCATGCCGAGTACTGTTGGACCGACAAGCTTAAACTGCAAATATCACGCCAAGCTTGAGGGCGAAGAAATTCAAAACCCATACGTAGAATCGTATGATTCTTACTATGGGCGGCAGCCGCTCTTTGATGGTGGCTTCTGCATAGTCGGGCTATAAACTATAATTTTAGCGCTGACTGGGAGGCAACCCAGTGTTTTTGCTTTTGTTTTTATTTTGTTTTGTTTTTATTTTGTTTTTATTTGATTTTGTTTTCTTTCCCATGCCAGTTGGTCATGCCTGCCGATATATCTAAACTGATGCTACTGTCCCAGCTGATGCCGTCAAGAAGGAAGAGAATGAAACGAAAACCAGGGGAGTGTTATTTCTGTTTTCATTGTGTTTTTGTTCGTTTTGAATTCTGTTCATTTGTCTGAAGTATTGAGGGCAATGCTTTGGATAAGTATGGAGGGGTAGACTAGTTTATTTCATTATGTTTTGTGTTTGTGTTGCATAAAGTTCGTTTCATGTCTGTTTGCATATAGTGTGTTTTTGTTGTTGTTTGCATTGCATGAGTAGGATGAGTCATGATAGCCAATGATGATGAAGTTATGTTGAAAAAAAAAAAATTTGAAAAATTTTGCTCTTGACTGGACATGAGAAACTGTAGGTTGAACCGTGAATATTTTTAAGCACTAATGTTAGACCAGTGAATTGTAGCGAAAGATTTGATGAAGTTTCTGTCTGTTTGACCATTGCACGATAATAGGTGGTTTGTGGATCTTGATTGTGTTCTATGAATTTTGATGAGGCTCTAGTTTACACTTATGATCTTGGGCGCACCTAGAAAAATTTATATACAATTCCATCCGGGCCTTGAAAGGATTAAAATCCTAAAAAAAAAAAAAAATCAAATTTAAGGCTAAGTATGCGGATTCAATGGGATTGATGCTCCAACCGGGCTATAGACGAGGGGATTAGAAAGAAAAAATAGAATGATTTTTCGTATCCTAGCCAGTTATAGCTAAGTCAGCGGGTAATTATTGGGGCTAATGCAATACCGGGTGCAAAATCCGGAGGTGTGTAATTAATTATCTCAAGGGATGTGGGTTTAGTCTAGAGGTCGTTGAAAGGAATGGGTACTTGAAGAGTGAAACTTGCACTGATTTGTCATAGGTCGCTAAGCAGATTTGAGACGAATTCGGTCTAAGTTGTATGAAACTGGAATGACATTTCACACACACACGTTCACGTTCAACCGAAGGTGTATTATGAAAAGTTGAGAGCATGTCTGTGTTTTATGTTTTGTGATTAAACTTCTCGGATGCTGTGCACTCTCATGAATCATCATTACTTATGTTTTTGTTTGCATTTTGTTTTTTCATGTCTTGCTCGAGGGCGAGCAAGAGTTAAGTATGAGGGTGTTGATAAGTGCATTTTGTATGCATTATTTCATGTTATTTTTATGTCTATTTTGTGTGCATTCATATTATTTTTATGTGTTTTTATGTGTTTTAGTGCATGTGTGTGTATTTCACTCCTGGGGTTAATTTTGTTGGAAAATATATTGTTGAAGAGTGAATTGCGGACCAGCTTTGTTCAAAAAATCAAATTTAATTTTAGAGAGCTCCAAATCCGATCTTCACCGGTCAGATTAAAATTCACGATGTTTTGAAGCTGCTGTCCAAATTTCAGCTCAATCCGACGGCTAGATCTTGAGATATGAATTTTTGGAAATCGTCGCTCGGTGCAGAAAACTTGTACTGCGCGCGCGCGAGAATCAAGCTCGCGCGCGCGCGAGTTTCGTGATCAGATATCTGTTTTTAACTTCTGCGCGCGCGCGCGTGTTCGGGGGTCATATGTGCTCCGAAAATTCCTATTTTGTGGAGGAAATTAACTGGTAGGCGTTCCGGACCATATATATAGAAGATATAACATATTTTTGAGGGGTTCGGAAGCTCCAGAGCGCAGACAACGCAAGAGGAGGCGGCTACAAGGCTTGGGAGAGAAGATTTCTTCTTTCTTTTCTTCTTTTTATTTTTATTTTTGAATTATTGTTTTTAATTATTGAGAAGTTTATTTTCAACCAAGACGGCGTGATTGGACCGAACAAATTTATGTAGAAAACTTGGATGTTTGTTTGAGATTTTTTAGAGTTGAATTGAGTTTATTGATTATCAGATTTATCTTTGCCTTACAAATTTCTTGGCCAGTTATTTGTTTGCTTGTTAATCGATTCCAATTTGTACAGAGGAGGTTTCGATTTTGATCACTCTGATAATTAACATATTGTAAAATCGACTAGAAATAGAATTCGGTTTCAGTGTGCGGTTTAGGTGTAAACTGAATTTTCACAAATATTTAATGCATTCAAATTTGATTAGAATTACGAAAGATTAGTTCATCAATATTTGAATAGGTTTGATTGTTCTAGAAATAGACCTTTGAACAAATTAGGAGAATTCCCGTGAATTAAAATTAAATCTGAGTCCTGAATCGACTACATGTTACGTGATTTGTTCGGTATCTATGTGTGTCTTGGTTGTCTTTGTCTTGATTATTTTTATCTTCAGTTATTTTTATTCTTATTTCTTAATCAGTTTTTATTTTATATTCTTAATTTATTTAATTCAAAATCCTTCTATTATTTTGTCTAGATTAAGTAAAATAATTAATTCTTGAGAATTGACTGCAGTCTCTGTGGGATCGATACTTGGACTCTCAGTCCACTTTACTATTACTTGACCTGGTGCGCTTGCCAGTAGATTTATATCACACCGATTTAGCCGGTCAACTACCGAGAAGGAATAGATACACCAATTGAAATAACAGTTCGTGACAAAAGAATACGTAATTTCGAGGATTCTATCCTTGGAAAAATTGAAAGAAATTTATGTTACAAAAAGATGAAATTTTGTATTTATCCACAATACAATATATCTTTTTTTGATAAAAACATAAATGACGTTTTAACATTAGATTATTACTTTTATAGAAATAATCTTATGTTAACAGGAAACCATCCGATCAATATAAACTATGTTGTCGGTTTAGCAATAAGTAATAATTCTCAAACAGGAATAATTTCAACAAAACCAACTATTTTTGTTGAAAGAATGTTTGAAAATATTACAAGAATTGAACACCCTCGAAAAGCATTTATTGAAGAAATAAATCCCTATAAAAGATGGAGTTCAGATGACCTCCAAATCACAAAACAGTCTGTACCAAGAAGATCATTATCATTTGCTAGAAATGATGAAGATATTCTTGATAAGATTGGAACCATGAATCAAAATATTCTTAAAATTAAACAAGCTATTGTTAATGAGTCAACCTCATCGCAATGACGTCCTTAATAAAATTAGAAAAAGATCTAGGAGATTTAGAAAATAATATTAATAAGATCAATCTATCAATACAAGAATTAGAGAAGAATTTCAAAGAACATATTGATTTAGCAACAACTAGATTAATAATTGAACAAGAAATACATAGTAATGAAATATTAAACTATCTTAAGGAAGTTCTTCCAATAAATAAAGGAAAAAGAAAAATGGAAGAAGAACCTCCATTCAAAATTGAATCATGGTATAGAAATCCCCTTAGTTATGACAAACATAAGTATGGAGATGTTTAGTGAAACCGACTCATCTGATTTTGAACAAATAGGAGTAAATACAGAAGAATTATATCATTCACATCAGGACTCAGAACAATACAGAGATATGGATATTTCAGAATCAAAATCTGAAGATGATTCTAGATCACGATTAAATCTACGAACGAATGTAGAAGGTAGTGGTGGAAGAGATGATGAAGAATTTAAATATAACAGAGACCAATACTCTGGATCTTACAAAGATGTTAGAGATATTCTTAGAGAATCAAAAACATCAGGATTTGTGAAACAGAATATCTTAGATTTAGGTTGTTCAACATCCAAAGAAAGAAAATCAAAGATAGATCATTGGGCAAATGAACTATCAGTACAAATTTAATTAACACCATTATTAGACAAAAATGATAATATTCAAGTTTTAACTCATGGGATGATAAAAATGACACTGGTAGGAGCAGTAAGAACTTGGGCTGAAAACCTAGTAATTACTAATCTACCACAAGGAATGACAGGACATCGATATTTCAAACTATTTGTTGATGCCTTGTACCAAGAATTTTTAGGAGTTTCTAATAATGATGCTAATTTGGTAGCGAAGAACATAGAATAAAATAGAGCAATCTTTATTTTAGATAATATTAAATTATGCAATTTATATTACTTAAAAGAATTTATTTGTGATTATGAAACAAACTATTATCAATTAATAGATGCTGATAAAAAGGAACATTATAAACTAAGTATCTTTAATAAGATACCTAATATACCTATAAACAGTAAAGATGAATTCTTAACTAGTCCTTATGCTAAAAATTTAGGAGGAGCTATTAAATTCATCAAAGACATAATAACAAAGAAATGTCATGAAGTAACACTAAATAAAAGAATCTCTAAATCCTACAAACAAAACAATAAACTTTGTTGTGACAAAATGGAATTCACAGTAAAAGAATACGGTTGCAAAACAAACATGTCACACAAATATTTAAAACGACAGAAACAGAATAAATTTAATAAACTTTATAAATCTTTTAATAAGAAATTTATTCCCTATAAGAAAAATAAATTTAAAAAGAATTTCTTCAGAAAACCTAATAAAAGAAAATTTTATAAAAAGTTTGATAACAAAAAACCACCTTGCCCAAAGGGTAAAGGAAAGAATTGCACATGTTGGTTGTGCAATGAAGAAGGACATTATGCGAATGAATGTCCAAAACAAAACGAAAAATAAAATAAAATTAAACTTCTTGAAGAAATATATACTATTGGATTCTATCCCGTAGAAACAATTGAATTTTTATCCGACGATGAAAATATTTATTATCTTGATGAATCAAGTGAATCAGATTTTGAATCCGATTCCACATTTGATAATTCAAGAAATAATAATAATGATTAAAATAACGACAATGGCATTTTCGGAAAGACAAATATAGGGAGTAAATTGAAAGTTATGTTTGATTTAGGGAGTTATCTACAAGTTGCCCTATTTTATATTGGTTTGTTTGACTTGCAATATATATAAAAGAATATTTAACTATGTTTTAGTGAATAAATTTTTTTAAAAAAATTTCAAAATTGCTCCTCACACATTTGGGGAAGGTGCAATGTATTGCAACTGAAAATTTACCAAACCAAAATAATTGGTTTGATTCAAGTTTTGGAGGTGGTTTGATTATAGTTTTAGAGGAAATAAACCAGATCAAACAGATTATACTAATATAAAAAAAAATATGTAATATTTTTTGTAATTTACTGAGATTTTTCTTGGATATAGAAATATTTTGTTTGCTTTTTTAGTTTGTGTTATGTTTATTGTTTTTTGTTTTAGTTGGAGGAGGAGACTGTTATAATTGAGTCATGAACTTGAGAGTTCGTTCCGAATTTAGAACTTTGGTGTCAGAAGAACTACGTGACATTAACATTTTTTGTTAAGTTATTCACTAGCTTTGTGAATAGTATTATAAATTCAATATTTATTTAACACAGAGTTTTCTTTTTTTTTTTTAAAGTTATTTATCACAGAGTTCAGACCAAATAAACGGCATCATTACATAACCACAGGTCCACAGCCACAAAATTTAGGTTTTTTTTACAAGTTATAAAATTTTGTAACCTGCATAAATATTTTATTTTATGACATTTTACTTAGTCATTCTAGTTTATAATAAATAAAATTTTCACAAACTTCTATCAAATGTTAATCGCTAATTTTTTCAAACCACAATATATAACTCAGGAACTAATTCATTATGAAAGTCAAAACCTAATAGTAATCATCCAAACCAGGAAGGTTCTATGCTCCACCGGGTGCTCTTCACACGGTGGATTTTGGCCCTTCATTGGGCATGAGGCCCACATACCAAATCGAAATTCATGACTTCGTTATAAATAATTCATGGTTTGGTTTGTTTGATTTGAAATATCATAAAACCAATTATGTATGATTTGATTCGAAGTTTCATCTAAAATCGAACAAAACCATGGTCACAGAAGCATTTTACTTTTAAAATTAAGTGTTTTTTTTAAAGTGTGTTTGGATTAGGAAATCAAAAGAGAAAAAGTATTTTTTTTTTTTAAAAAAAAAAGTGCTTATATTGTTTCAAATGTGTTAGGATAATGTGTTTTTAAAAGCACTTAATTAAATCAAAATAAGTGCTTTTTTAAAAGCTCTTATTTATAGCTTTTCAAATGCTTTTTTAAAACTCAACTTAAAAAAATGCTTTCAATCTATTTATTCAAACACAAAATTATTACAATTTTTCTTTAAAAATTAATTTTAAAAAACAACTTAATAACACACTTTTGAAAGTAAAATGCTTCTGTATCCAAACTAGCCCTAAGTAGGGTGTTCATCGGTCGGTAAGATTTTAATTTGTCCAAATTCGGTTCGATTTTCCGATTTTTGGTTTATGAAAAATGTAATCCGAAGTCAAACATTTTACTTCGGTTCGATTATGTTTGGTCGGTTTGATCAATAATACATAACACAATAAAATATAGAGGTGTTCATCGGCCGGTTCGATTCCGTTTTTGGTTTTTTATTTCATTTATTTCAATTTTAGTTTTAGAAATATATAATTTGATATCCGAACTATTTTTCTTCGATTCGATTTTCTACCAAAATGGTTCGATTATTTCAGTCGATAATTGCGATTTTGATACGATTATTAAAATTAATAATATAAATATATTGTAAAATATAATATGTTATCATTTTAAATGATTTCTTAAAAAAAAATTTAAAAATAAAGTTTAAATAAATTACATAAACAAAAATCAACTAAAAATTACATTAAATAACCATAAATTAACCAACTATGAATTACAAAAATAATAATGAATTACATAAACAACAATCAACTAAAAATTATTCAAAATGATCATTTATTCACTAATTAAATATCATCTCATAACATATATAATATATTTACAAATATAAATAAAATTATTATTTTATTAAAGTTTCATTTTTTTTATCGGTTCGATTTTGACATATATAATCCAAAAGCGAACCAAATAAATTTTGATTTTAAGATTTTTATCCGAATTACAAAATACGATTTCCAGTTCGGTTCGGTATTGATTATTTCGGTTTGGATTTACGATTTTTTCGATTTTATCCGAAATTTGAACACCCCTAGCTCTAAGTTGGCTTTTAAAAGCATTTTTTTAATTAAAAGCTGTAGTAATTTTGTATTTGGATAAATAAATTGAAATCATTTTTTTAGTTTGATTTATAAAAAAAACATTTGAAAAGTTATAAATATGTGCTTTTAAAAAAAATTATTAATAAGTGTTTTTAAAAGCACTGCATATCTACTCAAACACATTTGGAACAATAAAAGCGATTTTTTTAATTAAAAAAACATTTTTTTCTCTTCTAGCTTCTTAATCCAAACGCACTCTTAAACACTATTAAGTGATAATTTTTTTCTTGTTTTGTTTTATCACAATTAGTTAGATTGATAATCTATAACATAGGAGAAGCCTAGCCCCCCATGTCATGTTTGGCCGGTAAGATATGTAAATGAGATAATTGAAACTCAAACTCGATAATGCAAAAATTTGTGATCAAGAAAAAACTCAAAAAAAATTCTACCAAGCAATTTCAAACACTACCTTATAATAGTAAGAGAACAAAAAACATTGTCGGAGTGGAGTTATTCAAGTCGCTCATTTTAAAATAATTGATTTAATTGTTCCAAAATTTATTTGAAGGTTGCTACTTACTATTTAGTATTTACTGCTTGCGTTGGGCTGTCACGAAATAGAAGGCGTATATATACGGCGATTTAATTGTTCCAAAACTTTAATTTTCTCCGATTGATGATCTAATAAGATTATAATATGGTCCAAGAAACTGGTGAAAGAATCGATTCAGCCCAGTGGAAATGGGCCCGTAACCCAATCTGTTTAAAACTGCAAGGCTCGCAAACCTAAAGTCTAAAGAACTTGAACCATACATACATACATATATATATATTGAGTTGCAAACTTGAGTACTTGACCTATTCGTACAAATTTATGTGTAATTATTATTTATCAGTAAGCCATCTTATATTGATATATAGTTGAGAACCATTTTGGGTTTAGAAATAACTAATCCATTTTGAATAATAAAATTTTTAAATATGTTTAAATGTTTAAAATGAGTCTCAATATTTTTTGAGAATATAAGAATATCATCTATGTAAACAATAATAAAGTCACTATAAGGGGTAAAGATATCAATCATAATCTTGCAATATTTGCATAAGATTCTTCAGAATCAAGAATTACCTTATTCTTACCTTTTTGTTTAAAGAATTCTTGAAACTCATCATATAAAGGATCATTTTTTTTTGGATAGTATTACTATCAGAAGAACTAGAAATATGTTGGCCCATGAGGCGTTGATTTTCAAATTGAGCTAACAGCCTTGGAGCATTGCCAATATAATTTGGGGGTTTTCCTCTTACTCCTCTTCCTCTATAAGAGGAAAATTCACCACGATCCCTATTCATTCCTGCCATCATTAGATAAATATTCACGGGTTAAGAAATCAAGAAGATAATTTTCGATGGTATAAAGATACTTTTCTTTCTAAAATTTATGAATTACCGGATTGTAATAACAATCAATGGAAAGCCAAATTTATTGATGGTCTTCCTCATCTCTTTGCTGAAAAAGTCAAAAAAATTCTTCGTAAAGATAATATTTCTATTCAGTATGATAATTATACTTACGGTAACTTAATTAGTACTTGTATTCAGGAAGGTTTATCTTTATGTAATGATTTAAAATTAAATAATCAGTTAAAAAGACAAAATATTTTTGAAAGAAAACAGCTTGGTCATTTCTGTGATCAATTTAGTTGATAATCAAGCAAGGTCAGTTAGATAATATTTTTTATGCTCGTTTGGGTTAAACGATTTATTAACAAATACACAAATTCATATGAGATCGTCTTTGTGAAACCTATGTTCCACATGAAAAAAATGAAAACTTTAAAATGAGTTTAAAATGAGCTACAATGGATTTTTATAGCAACTTGTGTTAATCATTTTCGTAAAGCGATAACGAATACGAATTAGTTGCTATAAAGCCCATTGTACAGTCGCGCAAGCGCTAGCCTGAACCCGAAGCGTGACAGAAATGTCAGAAACGAGGACTTCGCGTTCTGAAGGAGGAGTGATTGTGAGACCCCTGTCCCACATGGAAAAAATGAAAGCTTTAAAATGAACTATAATGGACTTATATAGCAACTTGTTTAATCATTTCGTAAAGCGAGGACACCTTCTGAAGGAGAAAGAAGGGTGGGGTGATTGTGAGACCTCTGTCCCACATGGTAAAAATGAAAGTTTTATTTTTTTATTATTTTTTTGAGGAGCAAATGAAAGCTTTAAATGGACGCGTTCTGAAGGAGGGGTGATTGTGAGACCACTGTCTCACATGAGAAAAATGAAAGCTTTAAAATGAACTACAATGGACTTATATAGCAACTTTTGTTAATCATTTCGTAAAGCGATGACGAATACGAAGTAGTTGTTATAGGGGCCTATTGTGCAGTCGCGCAGGCGCGGGCCTGGGTCTGGGGCGTGACAGTCTTATTAATCAATTTTGTGAGACGAATCACCGATTCGACCCGACTCATAAAAAAAAACTTTATTTTTTATGTCAAAAGTAATTTTTTTCCACAAAAAATATGGATCGAGTTGATCCGCATCACTAATTTATTAGTAAATAACGTAATATTTCCCTTTGAAATTAAACCCTTATAGAACTTATTTTTTCCTCTATAATTATGAAGGTTTTGACTTTTAATGGCGTAAAACGCGTCATAACGTGAATGTCAAACTTAAAATTTTTTAAGTGTAAGCAAACTTAGTACAGGCTTAAACATGAAATAGTGTTTTCAATTTTTATTATACTTTTAATTATTTAAGACTAACATTTAATAAAATGATATATATACCATAAATATAAGATTAGTAGATATTTCAAGTTCTCAACTATAAATATACATATTTATTGAAATACTTTCATTTAAAAAAATAAATGAAATCATTCGTTCTAAAAAGTAGTTGCTTAATCGAGTTTATGCGTGTTAGAGCTTAAGCGAGCTTTATACAACAATGCTAAAATATTTCTAAAAGGTTAATCTTATTAATTAGGAAAAATTGCTTTTTTGGTCTTGTATGTTTGTCACTTTGCGATTTCAGTCCTTTATATTTTCAGATTTTAGTTTTAGTCCGCTATCTTTATTTTTTTGACAATTTTAGTCCTTTTTCCGACATGGTGCTGACGTGGCACCAATTCAGTGCCGATGTGGAGCTGACGTGTACAGTGTCACGTAAGCATTTTCGAATAAAAAGGACCGAAATTACCAAAAATCAGAACATGCAGGACTAAAACTGAAATGTGAAAACATAGAGAACCAAAATCGCAAAGTGACAAACATATATGACAAAATTTGCGATTTTCCTATTAATTAACTTCAGAAAAATTACAATACTATCCCGTAAATAAAGTTATTTTGATCGTTAAGTTAACTAAAATTTAATTTTGTTCCAATAAATTTGATCCTTTTTAGCTCGACATCGTTAAAATTTAGAAATATCTGGCATCATATCTGTAATATTTAGCGGCACATTCCTGATTATTATTTTCATTATATCAAGAGTCCAATAAAAAAATAATAAATGTAAAAACTGAATTGATTTATTGGATTAAAACGAAATTTTGACTAATGACTATCGAAACTCAAAATGTACCTACTTACAATACAATCTCACTAATTTGTCCATCCTACTAGCTTTATAAATAATTACTTTTACTATCTTATTTGTGTATATTATCAAGGAAATACAATTACTTTTGTCTTTGCTTGATTTTTTTCGAACCGTGAAATAAGCTGTTTGACAGCTTATAAGCTGTTTTTAAAAAAGTAAGGGAGATGTATTTTTTTTCAAAAAGATCTTATTTTAACATTCTATTTCTCTAAAATATCTTTGAATATTTTAATAAATCTCCATCATATCCTCCACTCATTAGATATTAAATATTATTTTAAAAAAAATTTCAAATCACATAAATTTTTCTAAAGTAAAATATTAAAACAATTTTATTTTTTAATATAGGTCTATTCTAAAACTATTTTCATATAAGTATATCTCAAAACATTATTTTCATAGAATAAGTTCTTACCCAAACACTTCAACAACTTATTTTTAAAATAAGTTCTAACAACTTATAAGCTAATAACAGCTTTTAAGCTTTAGGAGCTTATAAGTTCTTTTTAATAAGCTTAGCCAAACTATATATTTCAAGTTCTCAACTATAAAGATACATATTTATTGAAATACGTACTTTCATTTAGAAAGATAAATGAAATCATTCGTTCTAAAAAGTAGTTGTTTAATCGAGTTTAAGCGTATTAAAGCTTAAGCGAGCTTTATACAACAATGCTAAAATATTTCTAAAAGGCTAATCTTATTAATTAACTTCAGAAAAATTACAATACTATCCCGTAAATAAAGTTATTTTGTATTTTGATCCTTAAGTTAACTAAAATTTAATTTTGTTCCAATAAATATGATCTTTTTTAGCGCGACATCGTTAGAACTTAGAATTTAGAAATATCTGGCATCATATCGGTAATATTTAGCGGCACATTCCTGATTATTATTTTCATATCAAGAGTCCAATAAAAAAAGAATAAATGTAAAAATTGAATTGACTTATTGGATTAAAACGAAATTTTGACTAATGACTATCGAAACTCAAAATGTACCTATTTACAATACAATCTCACTAAGTCCATCCTACTAGCTTTATAAATAATTACTTTTAATATCTTATTTGTGTATATTATCACGAAAATACAATTACTTTTGTCTTTGTTTGATTTTTTTTTTTTAAAAAAAATCTTTCAACCTCGAACCGTGAAAACTATCGACTCGATTCATAAAAGTAGCTAGTATCACGACGAGTATTAATTTCTCAAAACCAAAATCAAAATCAAAGATGGTGACATGTTAGGAAACTAGCCTCACTTATTGTGTTTGCTAGTGTAGTTTCTTTTTTCTTTTGAAGTTAAGGATCGGAATGGATTCATGTGAAAACGCTACATAGCAAAGTGTTTTGTCGTTTGGCATGTTGAAATATAGTAATAATATCGCAAAGAGAGAAAGAAAGATATTGGTTTGTCACGACAAAGAATAATTTTTGGACTTAATGAGTAAGGAACCCATGAACAAGTTTTTGCCATTATCAACAACTAAATGATTATTATTATTTTTTTTAGGAATAAACAACTGATCTCTATGATTTGTTGTATGGGGTCCTTTCTGAAAACTAATATCAATATATTAAATTTTCTCCCCCACAGAGAGTTGAAAAAAAAAAAAAGAAAAGCTTTTGTTCAATTAATAGACACCACGAGAAATAGAAGAATAGAGGGCCCCATTACTTTAAAATAAAACATCGGTCAATTCGCTTAAAAGGCGGTCCGATTCGTTTTCAACCCAATCTCTCCTATCATTATTATATACTAATATGCAACGCCCATCATTAATTTTTTTTTTGAACAAGAATAAATTTAATTTAAATGAAATAAAAACATAAATATTTATAATTATTTTAAACATTAATTTTTTTTATTATTTTATGATTGATTGGAAAATTAGAGAGAGAAGAGGTTGAAGAGAGGAAACTAAGGAGAATAAAAATAGTGGGTTATATTTATATATATAATATTGTTTTTTATTATAATTTTTTTATCATATATAATGAATTTAATTTGAATGAAATAAAATATGTAAATATATAAATATTTATAACTATGTTAAGCATTAAATATTTTGTATTATGTGGATGGTTGATTGAAAAATTAGATAAAAGACGGGATTGGCTGGAGGCCAGTTTGGAAACAAAAGTCATTGAATTAAAAAAAAACACATAAATAAATTCAGCTTTTTAAAATGTTTTCATTAAAAAAATCAAAAACGATTTTAGCGTTTGGATAAATGTTTAAAAAATGATTTTTAAATAGAAACAAAAGCAAAAGACAAAAATTCAAAATTTATGGCTTTCAAAAAAACACTTATTTGGATTTAAATAAGTGTTTTTTTTAAAAAAACAACTGTTGTAACCATTCACATAAGTTTTTAAGAAAACTTATTTTTTAAAAAAATAAATGTTTTTTTTCGGTTGGCTTCCGTAACCAAACACACTATAAGAAAAAAAAAAATTGTAGGCTTCACCAACGCATCACTAAATAATTTAACTTTAATATATATCGATAGAGACAAATATATATATAGTACATATATAAAAATAAATAAAATGCATTACATAATATTTAAAAACAATTGATACCGATTTTTAAAATCTTAAATTTATTTGAGTGTCAATTAGTTTTTTTTTTTTTTTTGGGAAAGGATAAATTTACGTTTTCTGGCCAGAATAAAGTGGTAGAGCGGGGACCGATTGTGAAAGATAGATCTGTGTAATTGGGTGACCACTGACCCGTCTTGATATTATATGTCTCAACTGGAACGTGCATTTGTTAGCCTATTTAAAAAAAAAAAAAAAAAAGTGGATCACAAATAACATCTCTCATTTTATAACGTACTAACATCGTTATCATATCTAATTAGCTAGTTTAATAATCACCTTATAAATTATATCTTCACAATCCTATCAACATAAAAGTAAATGCAACCTTAATGAAACTTTAAAACATGGATGAAGAAATAATTTATTGGTATGATATTTATAATTATTACAAACAATAATTAGGATTGAACATATAGTTTTGGTGAAGGGTGAAATTAAAATTTTAATTATATCATGTATACAATTAAGTCATTTTGTTTATGTGATAAGATAAATAATACATAGATAAGTAATATAATGCAATAAAAATAAATAAAAAATGATAGTTAATATAATATTTATTTTGATTGATAAATTATAGTTTGATTTGATTTGATTGACTAGATTTTAGATAAAATGATAAATTATAATTTTATCTTTTTAAAAATTAATAAAATATGAATAATATTATTTCTAAAAGATAATATAGTAATTTAAATTCAATGATTTGATTGATGTAAGATAAATAATTAATGATTTGATTGAATTAAGATAAATAATTAATAGATAGATAAATAAATAATATGACAAAAAAAACGTGAGATTTGATAAGATAAATTATACATAAATTAATAATATATGTAACCAAACGATACCTTATAAAATTTCAATGTATTGATTTTCCAATTATCAATTAATTCATGGACAAAGACGATTTTTACTCGTTATTTTTTTAAAAGAAAAATTTTACTCGCAAGAGAGTAAACAAATATGTAAGAGTTAAAGAGTTACGACAACCCTAGATATTTTTTTAAAAAAAGTGGGTGGATGTTGACGTCATCGTTCATGGCATCATGCGATTTAATTTGATGAGATATGAAAAATAGGAAATTGTTAATAGAAGATTTCACAAATAATTTATATATAACCGATCTATCCAAAAAAAGATATGATCATTGATATCCTAGTAGGATACTCCGGGTGGCCAAAACCCCGGGTGATACCCTGCAAGTCGGGTGGTCGGGACAGCGGAGTAGGTCCTAACCCGACTATCTTTAGGGTGTGGTGATATAACCCGGGGAGTATAAGCACTCGGGAGACCCCGGGAGGTCCGGGTGGCTAGGAAACAGCCACGTCTGCTTAGAGTGTGCTAGGAGCAAATCCCCGACCAAATCATTATGGACCATGCTCTAACGGAGTAGATTTTTTCCTGGAACTACGGATGTCTAAAACACACGTGATGGCCGTCCCATCACCCTAAAAGCCGTCAGTCAGCCCATATCCAGTAATCATTGAAAGCCCAAGGGGGCCATTATAAAAGCAAGAGAGGACTTACTCTCTGCAGAACAATAATTCACCCATCTTTTCCGCCCGGGAGTTTCCTCATCCCCGGGTAGTCATTTTGTGATAATCGCATCATTGGCGCCATCTGTGGGAAAGTGAGTCTAAGGCGTAGATATGATCATCATCGATGATCCTGAAAGCTCTCGTCGAGCAGTGGCCGCAATCCAGGAGCAAATGAACGCTATGGTGGACGCGGCTGTACAAAGAATCATGGCGATACAACAAGGAGAAAAGGAGGGCCAAAGGAAGGATAATGAAAAAGAAGTAGAAGGGGAAGAAGAGCCAGGACCGAGGCCCGAGAAAGAGAAGAGTAAAGGCATACACGTGGAGGATGAGGGAAAATCACATGCAGGATCGGCAAATGTCACCATGGCAGGGGAGCTGGAAATGTTGAAACAAAAAATACAAAAACTGGAGAATACTGACCCGCGGGAATCTTCGCGGGTCAAAAGTTTGGGCTGTCCCTTTTCTTCGAAAATCATTGGGGAGCCATTGCCAGTCTATTTCAAGTCCGCCAAATTCAAAGAGTATGATGGCAGCGCTGATCCCGAGGAGCATGTAACCCGGTTTGAGAACGTGGCAATGTTGCATTGTTATGGTGATCAAATCAAGTGCAAGGTATTTCTAACTACCTTGGTGGACTCCGCCCAGAGATGGTTCGAAAATCTGGAAGAAGGAAGCATTAAGACTTTCAAAGAATTCCGGGAGGTCTTTTTGCAACACTTCAGCAGCAGCAAGCGATACAAGAAAACCACTCTCAGCCTCTTCGAGATAAAGCAGCTAAACGAGGAGTCTCTAAGAGCTTATATTAAAAAGGTCAATAGAGTGGCCCTGGAAGCGCCTGCATGTGCACCTGAAACCAAAATCACTGCTTTCACGCAAGGGCTTAGAGAAGGAGAATTCTTCCGGTCTTTGGTCAAGAGGGCCCCCCGGTACTTCGAGGACCTCTTGGCTCGAGCCGAGAAATATATCAATATGGAGGAGGCCCAGCGACAAAAGAGGGAGAAGGACAGGAGGGAAGAGCAAAAGGAGAAAGGAAACCAGGGTAGTCAAGGAAGAAGAAGGCAGGATCAACCGGGGAGGCTTGCTGCTTTTGCTCCTCACAGGGTAGCCCGGGATCGGGAAATCCACTTGTGTGAGGAGAATGTCCAGCCGTTGCCTCCAAAAAGACCGGAAAAATACTGTTCGATACACCGGGTTAACACACACGACACTAGCGAGTGTCGGAGGCTCATCGTGGAGCCAGGACAGCCTGTGCCCGAGGAAACAAAGCATGTGGAGAAAAAGCAGAGGGGACGCCCCTGGGTACCCCGGTTTGACATCTCGCGAGACAATAGGCCTGACCCCTCGAAAGTCCGGGAGGTAACGTCACGGGGGCCTGACAAAGGACCCCGAGAGGGATCTTCCAAAGGGGTGATCAACATGATTTCGGGAGGATCCACTGATGGGGACTCTAATAGGGCGCGGAAATCTTGGAGCAAAAGAGAAGTCCTGGGAATCGAGGCCCGGATACCAGACCCCTACCCGGTCATTACATTTGGGATTGAGGATCTGGAGGGAATATGTCTACCCCACAACGATGCTTTACTCATCCGAGCGCAGGTGGCTAATTATGACATAAGAAGGGTGTTCGTGGATTCGGGGAGTTCTGTGAATGTCATTTTCCAGGATGCATTCGAACAAATGGACTTGCGGGGATGTGAGGTTAACCCCGTAAAAACATCCTGCATGGATTTGCAGGACATACCATTCGGCCCAAAGGAGAAGTGCGGTTGCCTATTACGTTAGGATCGGGCGATACAAAGAAGACTGTCATGGCCCTCTTCACCGTGGTGGAGGCCCCCTCTTCCTACAATATTATCTTAGGAAGGACGGCCTTAAATGCCTTTAGGGCTGTGGCTTCCGCTTACCACCAAAAGATCAAATTTCCGGTGGGGGATCAGGTGGGCGAAGTAAAGGGAGATCAGCACTCCTCTCGACGGTGTTATGCGGACACTATCCGGGTGGATAACAAGAGGGCACGAAGGACGGAATGGAGGGATGGTTCCAGACAGGAAGAGATGTGCGCGGTAGGAGAAGTAAAAGAAGAGTATGAGGAGGTGGAGGTAGTGCTTGGACAGCCGGGGAGGATCGCCCGGGTGGCTCGGGGTATGGATCCTGCTTTGGCTGAGTAATTAAAGACCTGCCTGGCCCAGAACGCGGATGTGTTTGCCTGGTCTCCTAAGGAGCTAACTGGAGTTCCGGCCCATTTGGCAGAGCATAGGCTAAATATCCTCCCAGGATCTCGGCCTATCAGACAAAAGAAGAGACACTTTGGGGCAGAAAAAGACAAGGTCATTGCTGAGCAAGTCTGGGAACTGCTGGAAGCAGGTCACATCAAGGAGGTACAGTTTCCTACTTGGTTATCTAACGTAGTGCTTGTAACGCCCAAAAATTCGTCACGTAAATTCGCATGCATAACTAGGAGATTTAATAATTTTAAAATAATGTGAAAATGTGTTAAATTGTTTTTATGAGTGATTATTTAAATTAATTGATTTATTTGCATGTTTTAAATATTGTTTCGGCATTTAAATCTGTATGATGTGATTTATGAATTTATTTGAGAAAGTTTATTTTATGATCGCGTAGGCGGGACCGTGGACGGACGAGATGTTATTTTCACCCAAAATGTTTTATGAGATTTTTAAGAGCCTTAAAATATTATTTTAAGGTTAGATTTTAAGAAAATTATGGTATTTATATATATGTATATTTATGTGTCCATTTTTATCCAAAATAAGTCATTTTAATGACTTTTAATAACTTTTAAAATTACATTTAATTATTATTACGGGATTTTTATTATGTTACCTAATCTATATTTTTTATTTATGAGTTTTAAATATATTTTATGGTATAATTATCTATTTATCTTAATTAGTGTAATTTAATTTATTTTAACCTAAATTATTCTCCCTAAAACTCTATCCCTATCTCATGCCAAAACTCTCTTAGCCGCCTCCATAAATCTTCAGAAAATTTTTCATCGTCAAGAACGCATCACACACAATTTTCTTAAAGTTTTTCGGCTAGGATTTTCAAGCCGTTCGTCCCGGCGAGCCCGATACGCGTCAATTTCTTCGTTTTGTCCAAATCTTCAACAAAGCACGCTTCGAATCCATTCTTGGCCACCGTTTAAATCATATACACTGTTAAAAAGCATGAGTGATCTATTAATGTATGTGTTATTCACATTTGAATCATATTTTTTCATAGTCATGCATGATTCACGTTTTTGAGTGAGATGACACGATTTTTGACATGATTTTCCTGCATGGTTGTTCGAGACTGCTACCTACTGGTTTGGAGTCCTATCTAAAGTCCTTAGGGTTGGTTTGGTGTGGGGTTTCGACCTTGTAGAGGGCTGGAACCATGGCTGGGCGTGGCTCCTCGGATGTGCAGGCCACGCAGCAGCAGGTTGGGAGAACTTGGAATCGGGTTCTACATGCTGGTCCTTGATCGGACCAGGGATGGAACTAGGGCTAAGGGTTCGAGTTAGGGTCCTTAGGGGCTGGTCTAGAGGGTGGCTTGGTCTTGGAGAAGGCAGGAGAAGGGGCTGGGCGTGAGTCAAGCAGCATGTGGTTAAGGGTTGATAGTATAGCAAATCGCGGCGGTTTCGGGATTTCCGAATAGTGTGTCGCTAGGGCGGTGTAGGAATCGGTTCAAGGCGAGACTTGGTTTCTTGGAACCGCCCAGACGTGGGCTACGTCTGGGCGGTGGAGTTCCGGCCATTCGGCGGCCGGAGCTGGCTGGCAGCAGGCCATAAAGCCTGCTGCTACATGGCTTAAAGTAAAGAACATACGTACGTTTATGGGTTGGGAAATTGTTTTCTTTTCTTTTATTAATTATTTCGGGTTATGGGTTTTTAGGCGGGCCGGGCTTGGGTCTTGGGTCCGGGTTCGGGTTCGGGTCGGGTCGGGTCACGTCTTGATTGGTCAAATTAATTTTAGTCCTGGTCTAGATTATTAATAATTAGGCTTAGATATTTTATTTTAATTAATTAAGTGTATAAGTTAGTAATTTATGGGTTGGACTCGATTAAATTAATTAATTAAACTAATTTAATGGGCTTTAATAATTATTGAGATGAGCCCACTAATTTTTCATGGACCGTGTGATCCATGAGAATTATTGGGTCAAGCTGTGTCGGTTTAATAATTTTATCGGTCTAATTTATAAGTTAATGATTAGTTAATAATTTTATTAATTCAACTTTAAGTTAATAAGTTGATGAGCCTAATTTATGTTTTAATGAGCCCATTAGTTTTTCATGGGCCCGGAGGCCCATGAAGCTTAATGGGCCAGGTCAGGTTGGGATTTTGGGTTTTTGGACCAGTCTAAGAATTTTTGAGTTTAAGTCTAGTGGTCAGCAGCTCGAACAAGTCCATGAAAAAATAAACATCCGTAAATATATATTTAATTCATGCATGCATTTTTATTAAATATATAAGTATAATTTTTAAGAAAATAAATTAAATATATATTTATGGACAAATTTTCATGAAAATAAAGAAATAATGAGAATTTTTATGTTCATGCATCATTAAGAATTTTTATGATAAGTTTAATTGCATGTTAAGAAAAATATATTTTTATGAAAGTTAAAGTGAAGGTGAAAAGTGATGTGGTTGGAGGCTAGGATACCTGGGCCCGGTGACCATCCTAATGATGTTTATGTATGATGAGCTTATGGATCCAGCTGAGAGGGCTGGTGAAGTGGCAGCACAGAGGTGGAAATCCCACCGCCACGTACGTTGGTTTAAGATTGATCAATCGCTTAGTATGATGTCACCGACATGGATACGACCTGTTGAGAACTAAGAAATCATGATAAGTTATTTTATGAGATTTATTAAGTATGATGATACATGTTTAGCATTATGATAAATCAGTATAATTATATTTATTTCATGTTTATATGCATATAATTTTAAGATCATGCACGTATATTTATATTCACGTATTTTATATGATGAGTGCTTGTGTGTGGTTTCATTTTGTTATGTAAGGATAGAACGTGCTGAGCCTCTAGGCTCACTAGATTTAAATGGTGCAGGTGAGCAGAATGTTATTGAAGTTAATGTGTTCCCGACTGGCGGCGAGGGCGTATGAGTATCTAGGCAGCTAGAACCCGTGACCATTGCTCTAAGATGAATTTTATGTTGAGACTAGAACATTTATTTCCGCATATGTTTTATTATTATAGATTTTCAGTATATGCATGAATTTTAGATTTAAGTATTTATTTTCTAAGTTTTTCTGAATTTTTGTGAAAGAAATATTATTTAGGAATTTTATTATGGCATTCTTATAAATTATTATTTAGTAATTAATTTTAAGTATTTAATTGCATGCGTGTACTTTTATTGTATCTTTTGTGTATTTGTATTTTAAATTAAGTAAAGTTATTTTTAAGTATGATAATATATATGTTTATATTCATTATTTTATTATCAAAGAGTAAAAAAAAAAAAATCCAGTAGAAGTTCTAGGACGTTTCGTTTGGTATCAGAGCCATGGTCCTTGGAGGGTAACTAGCTTGCTGCTCGGAGCTCAGAAACCGCACTGCCAGTCTGTAAGTTTTAAGTGTTTTAAATTATGATTTATGCACGGGACACAAGAGTTATGTTTTTAATGATTTGTGAAAATGAGAATTTAGAGTTACGAAAGTCTTAAAGTCAAAAATATTAGCTATGCATTGCGATTTACCAGGAAAAATATGTGGTGGTGCAGTATGCCTCCTAGACAGATGAACCGACGCGGGAATCCTCCACCTCTGCAGAACCCGCTCACAGCACTGGAGCAGGCCAATGCTAATATGATGACAGGAATCACTGCATTGCTGGAGCAACAGGCAGCACGACCCCGACTTTCACACGACGAAGACGTTGTGGAACGGTTCCAGAAGAAGGGACCAAAGGAGTTTTCTGGTGCCACTGATCCACTCGTGGCTGAGGGGTGGATCCGTTTCTTGGAGACCATATTTGCTTATATGGGACTGAATGATGCCAATAAAGTAAAGTGCGCGGTGTACATGATGAAAGACGATGCAGCCCTTTGGTGGGAGGGCGCAGTTCGAGGTGTGAACCCACAGACTTTGACGTGGGAGGATTTCAAGCGGATGTTCTTCGCCAAATATTTTACTGAGGATGTGAGCAGCCGAATGATTCGGGAGTTCATGAGTCTCCGGCAGGGGGACAAGACGGTGGTTGAGTATATCAAGCAGTTCGAGAGGGGGTGTCATTTTGTGCCCCTGATTGCTGATAGTGCGCAGGAGAAGATGAGACAGTTCGTCGATGGACTTAGGGCGGACATCAAACATGATGTACGCATGATGGACGTCACCACTTATGAGGCAGCGGTGAGTAGGGCACTACGATCCGAGGATGGTAGGAAGGAGATATTGAGGGAGCAGCAGAGGAAGAGGCAGTTCCAACCATCGTACTACGAGTCGTATCCACAGCAGGATGCAAAGAAGCAGACCACTGGGCCGTCGAAGGGCCCAAATCCACTGAGACAGCAAGGAGCTATCGTTCCTCGTGCAGAAACACTACCTCTCTACCAGAAATGCCAGAAGCGCCATCCAGGGCCGTGCATGAAGGGATCAGGCATGTGCTAACATTGCAAGAAACCGGGACACATTATGCTGCACTGTCCCAAGAAGAATGCTGCGGGACGAGTCTATGTGATGCAGGCGGAGGAAGCAGTACCGGATACTTTGCGCATCACGGGTAATTATATTTAACGCATTAAATTTGTCACATTTGGAGGGCTTGATTCAGAACTACACGAGGAAACTTGTTCTTGCCTAGAGTTCGTTTCAATTTCGAGGACGAAATTCCATTTAAGGGGGAGAGAATTGTAACGCCCAGAAATTCGTCACGTAAATTCGCATTCATAATTAGGAGATTTAATAATTTTAAAATAATGTGAAAATATGTTAAATTGTTTTTATGAGTGATTATTTAAATTAATTGATTTATTTGCATGTTTTAAATATTGTTTCGGCATTTAAATTTGTATGATGTGATTTATGAATTTATTTGAGAAAATTCATTTTATGATTGCGTAGGCGGAAACGTGGACGGACAAGATGTTGTTTTCACCCAAAATGTTTTATGAGATTTTTAAGAGCCTTAAAATATTATTTTAAGGTTAGATTTTAAGAAAATTATGGTATTTATATATATGTATATTTATGTGTACATTTTTATCCAAAATAAGTCATTTTAATGACTTTTAATAACTTTTAAAATTACATTTAATTATTATTAGGGGATTTTTATTATGTTACCTAATCTATATTTTTTATTTATGAGATTTAAATATATTTTATGGTATAATTATCTACTTAGCTTAATTAGTGTAATTTAATTTATTTTAACCTAAATTATTCTCCCTAAAACTCTATCCCTATCTCACGCCAAAACTCTCTTAGCCGCCTCCATAAATCTTCAGAAAATTTTCCATCGTCAAGAACGCCTCACACACAATTTTCTTGAAGTTTTTCGGCAAGGATTTTCAAGCCGTTCGTTCCGGCGAGCCCGACACGCGTCAATTTCTTTGTTTTGTCCAAATCTTCAACAAGGCACGCTTCGAATCCATTCTTGGCCACCGTTTAAATCATATACACTGTTTTAAGCATGAGTGATCTGTTAATGTATGTCGTATTCACATTTGAATCATATTTTTTCATAGTCATGCATGATTCACGTTTTTGAGTGAGATGACACGATTTTTGACTTGATTTTCTTGCATGGTTGTTCGAGACTGCTACCTACTGGTTTGGAGTCCTATCTATAGTCCTTAGGGTTGGTTTGGTGTGGGGTTTTGACCTTGTAGAGGGCTGGAACCATGGCTGGGCGTGGCTCCTCGGATGTGCAGGCCACGCAGCAGCAGGTTGGGAGAACTTGGAATCGGGTTCTACATGCTGGTCCTTGATCGGACCAGGGATGGACCGAGGGCTAAGGGTTAGAGTTAGGGTCCTTAGGGGCTGGTCTAGAGGGTGGCTCGGTCTTGGAGAAGGCAGGAGAAGGGGCTGGGCGTGAGTGAAGCAGCATGCGGTTAAGGGTTGATAGTATAGCAAATCGCGGCAGTTTCGGGATTTCCGAATAGTGTGTCGCTAGGGCGGTGTAAGGATCGGTTCAAGGCGAGACTTGGTTCGTTGGAACCGCCCAGACGTAGGCGGTGGAGTTCCGGCTATTCGGCGGCCGGAGCTGGCTGGCAGCAGGCCATAAAGCCTGCTGCTACATGGCTTAGAGTAAAGAACATGGGGGGGGGGGGGGGAGTCTGTACGTACGTTTATGGGTTGGGAAATTGTTTTCTTTTCTTTTATTAATTATTTCGGGTTATGGGTTTTTAGGCGGGCCGGGCTTGGGTCTTGGGTTCGGGTTCGGGTCGGGTCACGTTTTGATTGGTCAAATTAATTTTAGTCCGGGTCTAGATTATTAATAATTAGGCTTGGATATTTTATTTTAATTAATTAAGTGTTTAAGTTAGTAATTTATGGGTTGGACTCGATTAAATTAATTAATTAGACTAATTTAATGGGCTTTAATAATTATTGAGATGAGCCCACTAATTTGTCATGGACCGTGTGATCCATGAGAATTATTGGGTCAAGCTGTGTCGGGTTTAATAATTTTATCTGTCTAATTTATAAGTTAATGATTAGTTAATAATTTTATTAATTCAACTTTAAGTTAATAAGTTGATGAGCCTAATTTATGTTTTAATGAGCCCATTAGTTTTTCATGGGCCCGGAGGCCCATGAAGCTTAATGGGCCAGGTCAGGTTGGGATTTTGGGTTTTTGGACCAGTCTAAGAATTTTTGAGTTTAAGTCTAGTGGTCAGCAGCTCGAACAAGTCCATGAAAAAATAAACATCCGTAAATATATATTTAATTCATGCATGCATTTTTATTAAATATATAAGTATGATTTTTAAAAAAATAAATTAAATATATATTTATGGACAAATTTTCATGAAAATAAATAAATAATGAGAATTTTTATGTTCATGCATCATTAAGAATTTTTATGATAAGTTTAATTGCATGTTAAGAAAAATATATTTTTATGGAAGTTGAAGTGAAGGTGGAAAGTGATGTGGTTAGAGGCCGGGATACCTGGGCCCGGTGACCTTCCTAATGATGTTTATGTATGATGAGCTTATGGATCCAGCTGAGAGGGCTGGTGAAGCGACAGCACAGAGGTGGAAATCCCACCGCCACGTACGTTGGTTTAAGATTGATCAATCGCTTAGTATGATGCCACCGACATGAATACGACCTGTTGAGAACTAAGAAATCATGATAAGTTATTTTATGAGATTTATTAAGTATGATGATACATGTTTAGCATTATGATAAATCAGTATAATTATATTTATTTCATGTTTATATGCATATAATTTTAAGATCATGCACGTATATTTATATTCACGTATTTTATATGATGTGTGCTTGTGTGTGGTTTCATTTTGTTATGTAAGAATAGAACGTGCTGAGCCTCTAGGCTCACTAGATTTAAATGGTGCAGGTGAGCAGAATGTTAATGAAGTTAATGTGTTCCCGACTGGAGGCGAGGGCGTATGAGTATCTAGGCGACTAAAACCCGTGACCATTGCTCTAAGATGAATTTTATGTTGAGACTAGAACATTTATTTCCGCATATGTTTTATTATTATAGATTTTCAGTATATGCATGAATTTTAGATTTAAGTATTTATTTTCTAAGTTTTTCTGAATTTTTGTGAAAGAAATATTATTTAGGAATTTTATTATGGCATTCTTATAAATTATTATTTAATAATTAATTTTAAGTATTTAATTGCATGCGTGTACTTTTATTGTATCTTTTGTGTATTTGTATTTTAAATTAAGTAAACTTTTTTTTAAGTATGATAATATATATGTTTATATTCATTATTTTATTATCAGAGAGCAAAAAAAAAAAATCCAGTAGAAGTTCTAGGACGTTTCATTTGGTATCAGAGCCAAGGTCCTTGGAGGGTGATTAGCTTGCTGCTCGAAGCTCAGAAACCGCACTGGCAGTCTGTAAGTTTTAAGTGTTTTAAATTATGATTTATGCACGGGACACAAGAGTTATGTTTTTAATGATTTGTGAAAATGAAAATTTAGAGTTACGATAGTCTTAAAGTCAAAAATATTAGCTATGCATTGCGATTTACGTGGGAAAATATGTGGTGGTGCAGTATGCCTCCTAGACAGATGAACCGACGCGGGAATCCTCCACCTATGCAGAACCCGCTCACAGCACTGGAGCAGGGCAATGCTAATATGATGACAGGAATCACTGCATTGCTGGAGCAACAGGCAGCACGACCCCGACTTTCACACGACGAAGACGTTGTGGAACGGTTCCAGAAGAAGGGACCAAAGGAGTTTTCTGGTGCCACTGATCCACTCGTGGCTGAGGGGTGGATCCGTTTCTTGGAGACCATATTTGCTTATATGGGACTCACTGATGCCGATAAAGTAACGTGCGCGGTATACATGATGAAAGACGATGCAGCCCTCTGGTGGGAGGGCGCAGTTCGAGGTGTGAACCCACAGACTTTGACGTGGGAGGAGTTCAAGCGGATGTTCTTCGCCAAATATTTTACTGAGGATGTGAGCAGCCGAATGATTCGGGAGTTCATGAGTCTCCGGCTGGGGGACAAGACGGTGGTTGAGTATATCAAGCAGTTCGAGAGGGGGTGTCATTTTGTGCCCTGATTGCTGATAGTGCGCAGGAGAAGATGAGACAGTTCGTCGATGGACTTAGGGCGGACATCAAACATGATGTACGCATGATGGACGTCACCACTTATGAGGCAGCGGTGAGTAGGGCACTACGATCCGAGGATGGTAGGAAGGAGATATTGAGGGAGCAGCAGAGGAAGAGGCAGTTCCAACCATCGTACCACGAGTCGTATCCACAGCAGGATGCAAAGAAGCAGGCCACTGGGCCGTCGAAGGGCCCAAATCCACTGAGACAGCAAGGAGCTATCGTTCCTCGTGCAGAAACACTACCTCTCTGCCAGAAATGCCAGAAGCCCCATCCAGGGCCGTGCATGAAGGGATCAGGCATGTGCTACCATTGCAAGAAACCGGGACACATTATGCTGCACTGTCCCAAGAAGAATGCTGCGGGACGAGTCTATGTGATGCAGGCGGAGGAAGCAGTACCGGATACTTTGCGCATCACAGGTAATTATATTTAACGCATTAAATTTGTCACATTTGGAGGGCTTGATTCAGAACTACACGAGGAAAATTGTTCTTGCCTAGAGTTTGTTTCAATTTCAAGGACGAAATTCCATTTAAGGGGGAGAGAATTGTAACGCCCAGAAATTCGTCACGTAAATTCGCATGCATAATTAGGAGATTTAATAATTTTAAAATAATGTGAAAATATGTTAAATTGTTTTTATGAGTGATTATTTAAATTAGATTTATTTGCATGTTTTAAATATTGTTTCGGGATTTAAATCTGTATGATGTGATTTATGAATTTATTTGAGAAAATTTATTTTATGATTGCGTAGGCGGAAACGTGGACGGATTCTCCCTAAAACTCTATCCCTATCTCACGCCAAAACTCTCTTAGCCGCCTCCATAAATCTTCAGAAAATTTTCCATCGTCAAGAACGCATCACACACAATTTTCTTGAAGTTTTTCGGCAAGGATTTTCAAGTCGTTCGTCCCGGCGATCCCGATACGCGTCAATTTCTTCGTTTTGTCCAAATCTTCAACAAGGCACGCTTTGAATCCATTCTTGGTCACCGTTTAAATCATATACACTGTTTTAAGCATCATTGATCTGTTAATGTATGTGTTATTCACATTTGAATCATATTTTTTCATAGTCATGCATGATTCACGTTTTTTAGTGAGATGGCACGATTTTTGACTTGATTTTCTTGCATGGTTGTTCGAGACTGCTACCTACTGGTTTGGAGTCCTATCTAGAGTCCTTAGGGTTGGTTTGGTGTGGGGTTTCGACCTTGTAGAGGGCTGGAACCATGGCTGGGCATGGCTCCTCGGATGTGCAGGCCACTCAGCAGCAGGTTGAGAGAACTTGGAATCGGGTTCTACATGCTGGTCCTTGATCGGACCAGGGATGGACCGAGGGCTAAGGGTTTGAGTTAGGGTCTTAGGGGCTGGTCTAGAGGGTGGCTCGGTCTTGGAGAAGGCAGGAGAAGGGGCTGGGCGTGAGTCAAGCAGCATGTAGTTAAGGGTTGATAGTATAGCAAATCGCGGTGGTTTCGGGATTCCCGAATAGTGTGTCGCTAGGGCGGTGTAGGGATCGGTTCAAGGCAAGACTTGGTTCTTTGGAACCGCCCAGACGTGGGCTACGTCTGGGCAGTGGAGTTCCGGCCATTTGGCGGCCGGAGCTGGCTGGCAGCAGGCCATAAAGCCTGCTGCTACATGGCTTAGAGTAAAGAACATGGGGGGGGGGGGGAGTCTGTACGTACGTTTATGGGTTGGGAAATTGTTTTCTTTTCTTTTATTAATTATTTCGGGTTATGGGTTTTTATGCGGGCCGGGCTTGGGTCCGGGTCCGGGTCCGGGTCGGGTCACGTCTTGATTGGTCAAATTAATTTTAGTCCGGGTCTAGATTATTAATAATTAGGCTTGGATATTTTATTTTAATTAATTAAGTGTTTAAGTTAGTAATTTATGGGTTGTACTCGATTAAATTAATTAATTAGACTAATTTAATGGGCTTTAATAATTATTGAGGTGAGCCCACTAATTTGTCATGAACCGTGTGATCCATGAGAATTATTGGGTCAAGCTGTGTCGGGTTTAATAATTTTATCGGTCTAATTTATAAGTTAATGATTAGTTAATAATTTTATTAATTCAACTTTAAGTTAATAAGTTGATGAGCCTAATTTATGTTTTAATGAGCCCATTAGTTTTTCATGGGCCCGGAGGCCCATGAAGCTTAATGGGCCAGGTCAGGTTGGGCTTTTGGGTTTTTGGACCAGTCTAAGAATTTTTGAGTTTAAGTCTAGTGGTCAGCAGCTCGAACAAGTTCATGAAAAAATAAACATCCGTAATTATATATTTAATTCATGCATGCATTTTTATTAAATATATAAGTATGATTTTTAAAAAAATAAATTAAATATATATTTATGGACAAATTTTCATGAAAATAAAGAAATAATGAGAATTTTTATGTTCATGCATCATTAAGAATTTTTATGATAAGTTTAATTGCATGTTAAGAAAAATATATTTTTATGAAAGTTGAAGTGAAGGTGGAAAGTGATGTGGTTGGAGGCCGGGATACCTGGGCCCGGTGACCTTCCTAATGATGTTTATGTATGATGAGCTTATGGATCCAGTTGAGAGGGCTGGTGAAGTGGCAGCACAGAGGTGGAAATCCCACCGTCACGTACGTTGGTTTAAGATTGATGAATTGCTTAATATGATGTCACCGACATGGATACGACCTGTTGAGAACTAAGAAATCATGATAAGTTATTTTATGAGATTTATTATGTATGATGATACATGTTTAGCATTATGATAAATCAGTATAATTATATTTATTTCATGTTTATATGCATATAATTTTAAGATCATGCACGTATATTTATATTCACGTATTTTATATGATGAGTGCTTGTGTGTGGTTTCATTTTGTTATGTAAGGATAGAACGTGCTGAGCCTCTAGGCTCACTAGATTTAAATGGTGCAGGTGAGCAGAATGTTATTGAATTTAATGTGTTCCCGACTGGCGGCGAGGGCGTATGAGTATCTAGGCAGCTAGAACCCGTGACCATTGCTCTAAGATGAATTTTATGTTGAAACTAGAACATTTATTTCCGCATATGTTTTATTATTATAGATTTTCAGTATATGCATGAATTTTAGATTTAAGTATTTATTTTCTAAGTTTTTCTGAATTTTTGTGAAAGAAATATTATTTAAGAATTTTATTATGGCATTCTTATAAATTATTATTTAGTAATTAATTTTAAGTATTTAATTGCATGCGTGTACTTTTATTGTATCTTTTATGTATTTGTATTTTAAATTAAGTAAAGTTATTTTTAAGTATGATAATATATATGTTTATATTCATTATTTTATTATCAGAGAGTAAAAAAAAAAATCCAGTATAAGTTCTAGGACGTTTCATTTGGTATCAGAGCCATGGTCCTTGGAGGGTGACTGGCTTGCTGCTCGGAGCTCAAAAACCGCACTGCCAGTCTGTAAGTTTTAAGTGTTTTAAATTATGATTTATGCACGGGACACAAGAGTTATGTTTTTAATGATTTGTGAAAATGAGAATTTAGAGTTAAGATAGTCTTAAAGTCAAAAATATTAGCTATGCATTGCGATTTACGTGGGAAAATATGTGGTGGTGCAGTATGCCTCCTAAACAGATGAACCGACGCGGGAATCCTCCACCTCCGCAGAACCCGCTCACAGCACTGGAGCAGGCCAATGCTAATATGATGACAGGAATCACTGCATTGCTGAAGCAACAGGCAGCACGACCCCGACTTTCACACGACGAAGATGTTGCGGAACGGTTCCAGAAAAAGGGATCGAAGGAGTTTTTTGGTTCCGCTGATCCACTCGTGGCTGAGGGGTGGATCCGTTCCTTGGAGACCATATTTGCTTATATGGGACTCACTGATGCCGATAAAGTAAAGTGCGCGGTATACATGATGAAAGACGATGCAACCCTTTGGTGGGAGGGCGCAGTTCGAGGTGTGAACCCACAGACTTTGACGTGGGAGGAGTTCAAGCGGATGTTCTTTGCCAAATATTTTATTGAGGATGTGCTCAGTCGAATGATTCGGGAGTTCATGAGTCTCCGGCAGGGGGACAAGACGGTGGTTGAGTATGTCAAGCAGTTCGAGAGGGGGTGTCATTTTGTGCCCCTGATTGCTGATAGTGCGCAGGAGAAGATGAGACAGTTCGTCGATGGACTTAGGGCGGACATCAAGCATGATATACGCATGATGGACGTCACCACTTATGAGGCAGCGGTGAGTAGGGCACTACGATCCGAGGATGGTAGGAAGGAGATCTTGAGGGAGCAGCAGAGGAAGAGGCAGTTTCAACCATCATACCACGAGTCGTATCCATAGCAGGATGCAAAGAAGCAGGCCACTGGGCCGTCGAAGGGCCCAAATCCACTGAGACAGCAAGGAGCTATCGTTCCTCGTGCAGAAACACTACCTCTCTGCCAGAAATGCCAGAAGCCCCATCCAGGGCCGTGCATGAAGGGATCAGGCATGTGCTACCATTGCAAGGAACCGGGACACATTATGCTGCACTGTCCCAAGAAGAATGCTGCGGGATGAGTTTATGTGATGCAGGCGGAGGAAGCAGTACCGGATACTTTGCGCATCACGGGTAATTATATTTAACGCATTAAATTTGTCACATTTGGAGGGCTTGATTCAGAACTACACGAGGAAACTTGTTCTTGCCTAGAGTTCGTTTCAATTTCGAGGACGAAATTCCATTTAAGGGGGAGAGAATTGTAACGCCCAGAAATTCGTCACGTAAATTCGCATGCATAACTAGGAGATTTAATAATTTTAAAATAATGTGAAAATGTGTTAAATTGTTTTTATGAGTGATTATTTAAATTGATTGATTTATTTGCATGTTTTAAATATTGTTTCGGCATTTAAATCTGTATGATGTGATTTATGAATTTATTTGAGAAAATTTATTTTATGATCGCGTAGGCGGGACCGTGGACGGACGAGATGTTGTTTTCACCCAAAATGTTTTATGAGATTTTTAAGAGCCTTAAAATATTATTTTAAGGTTAGATTTTAAGAAAATTATGGTATTTATATATATGTATATTTATGTGTCCATTTTTATCCAAAATAAGTCATTTTAATGACTTTTAATAACTTTTAAAATTACATTTAATTATTATTACGGGATTTTCATTATGTTACCTAATCTATATTTTTTATTTATGAGTTTTAAATATATTTTATGGTATAATTATCTACTTAGCTTAATTAGTTTAATTTAATTTATTTTAACCTAAATTATTCTCCCTAAAACTCTATCCCTATCTCACGCCAAAACTCTCTTAGCCGCCTCCATAAATCTTCAGAAAATTTTCCATCATCAAGAATGCATCACACACAATTTTCTTGAAGTTTTTCGGCAAGGATTTTCAAGCCGTTCGTCCCGGCGAGTCTGATACGCGTTAATTTCTTCGTTTTGTCCAAATCTTCAACAAGGCACGCTTCGAATCCATTCTTGGTCACCGTTTAAATCATATACACTGTTATAAGCATGATTGATCTGTTAATGTATGTGTTATTTGTAGTAACCCGGAACCCATTTTAAGATAATAATATGTTAAACATGATTAAGGGTTGGTAATTGATCTATTTCGGAGTGTTATTGGACTTCGGAAGAGGAATTTGGGCTTTTGACTTCGGGCCAGATCGGAAGCTCCGATCCCAGTTCGGAAGCTCCGATCCTGACCACTTCGGAAGCAGATCGGATGCACGGAGATCGGACGTTCCGATCAGGAACGGAGGTTCCGATCTCAGCCAGCCAGCAATGCTCGATGACTTAGCCGTGAGTTTTGACAAGTGTTGATCGGGGGTTCGATCGGAAGTTCCGATCCCGGAACGGTGGTTCCGATCCCGACGTGTCGGACATGCACAGAATGAGCTGGAATCGGAAGCTCCGATCCCGAGATCGGTGGTTCCGATCGTTGCCGAGATTTTGGCTATAAATAGGGCTCATTTGCTTCAGTTTTGAAATACGAATTCCCGCATTTCCTTCTTCAGTTATATAGTGTGAGATATACACTTGAGGGCCCTATCGGTTATAATAGAGGTTCTGAAATAACCACGGTGAGGTTATAGTCATTCAGGACTAGCGACTCCAAAGGGCTAACTACGGACGAAGGTATGGTCCGGGAATCTATTTAAGTTTTGAGAGTACTTATTAGCTTAGTTAAGGCGTATAGAATTTATGTAGTGATACGGTGAACTTTTGAATATAGGCTTGGAACCTAGGATCCTATTATACTTGAACTAGCCTAGAGGTACGTACACATTGACTGAGATTTCCAGCGAGTATACATGTTTATATGTTGCATTTATTTGGCATTATTATATGGCATGATGTATGATTTACCGTTTTCTATACTCATATGTCATGTGCATATACACGTTGAGCCTATACCTTGTTATACCTGACTATAGAGCCGCTCAGCTCTATACTCGATAGTCTGTCACTGAGAGTACCGCGACGGCGGGGGCATTTATGTCTGTCTACTCTGGTGTACTAGACGAGTGTGGTTGCACCCAGAGGTTGATCCGTGCGGTGGCAGCACTCATATGGCGCCGGTACTGAGCATGACTTTTCAGATGACCCTGTACCAGTCATCATGTTGCATGCATTATATACATATGTTTACTCATATCTATGTACTGGGCGTAGCGCTCACGTCCTAGTTGTTATCTTGGACACCCTATTCCATGGGGCAGGTCGCAGGATGGACGGAGCTGGTAGTTCAAGGCAGGACTAGGGAGCAGGAGCTTTGAAAGTTTTTATACAGCACGATTTATTAGCTGTATAATGTTTACTGTTAAGATTTCGATTTGGTTGTATCACTACAGATTTAAGTCTGGATTATATTACTAAGCTGATATGTACATTATGGATTATGTTTCCGCACGTTTTTACTCTGTTAAGTATTTTGCTGTATTAAGTTTAATGCATGCTATTAGTTGCCAGTTAGTAGGTGATTCCATGCAGGGTCACTACATTTTTGGTATCAGAGCATGCATAGATTTTGGGATTAGTACTTGGGATTTAGTTTAGTCTTGAGTAATTCTTGCGCATTTGGGATTTTAATGTGCAATTCTTTTCAGGATATGGCTGACGAGAGTCACGGTAGTGTTGGCCAGGGAAGTGGTCATCATCATCGTCGCCATCATCATCAGGATGATCAACATCGTCCTCATGAGGGTCGACGTCGCTATACTATTAATAAGTTTATGCAGGTAGGACCAAAACCCTTAGTGGGAGGCGAGAATCCTGAACAAGCTAGAAGCTGGATGTCTAAACTTGAGAGCACGTTCCGAGCTTTTGAGTGTACTGAGGAGCAGAAACTGGAAGTTCTAGAATTCGTTCTAGATGATAGAGCACGTTTTTGGTGGGATGCCAAGGTTGCTCAGGCACGTACTGAGATAGGACAGGTGACTTGGGGGGATTTCTGTCGGGAGTTTCAGAAATTATATTTTCCTCCGGCTGTTCGCCAAGCACGATCTATGGAGTTGCTTACTTTGAGGCAAGGATCAATGACTATTGATCAGTATCAACAGCGATTTCTTGATCTGCTCCCTTTCAGTCCTCATATCAATGAGAGTGATGCGTCGAAATATGATATCTTTTTGCAAGGACTGAACCAAGATATCTACTCTCAGGTTGTCGTCTGTGATGACCCGGTATCTTATGAGACTTTGGTGAACCGTTGCCGTCTTGTGGAGACCAGCAACAGGCGTGGACAGTTGATGATGCCAGCACAGCCTAGTGGATTTATTGAGCCTCGAGCTCAATCTGTTGTGCCATCTGTACCTACGTCTTCTTCTACTCCTACTACTTCGTCTGGTTCTCGTGGTTCACGAGGTACTTTCCGCTTTGGTAAGAAGAAGAAGAAGGAGGAGTTTTGTAGCCACTGTGGTGGGAAGCATCCTGCAGCTTCATGTCGGAGAGCTACTGGGGCGTGTTATATTTGTGGTCAGCAGGGACATCTGCGGAGAGATTGTCCTCAGCGCATGGGTTCTGCTAGTGGATCGGGATCCCAGGTTGGATCTCAAGCTTCTATTTTTCCACGTCAGCAGCCAGCACCACAGAGTTCTTCTGGTTATCGTCCCCAGACTCAAGGGCAGGTGTTTGCTCTGTCTCAGGAGCAGGCTACGGAGGGAAGCGATCGCATGTTGGCAGGTAACTTCTTGTTATGTGGTATTCCTGCACTTGTATTAATTGATACTGGAGCATCGCATTCCTTTATTTCTAGTCGCTTCGTTAAGAGACATAGATTACCTTATGTATCATTGGATATGGATTTAGTTGTATCTACTCCGTTGGAGCAAGAGATAGTAACTAAGCGTCTAGTGATGGGTTGCCTTCTGGAGTTTGAGGGTAATGTGTTATCGGCTAATTTGATGATATTAGCGATGACGGATTTTGATTGTATCTTGGGAATAGATATGCTGACTTTGTATCACGCTACTGTGGATTGTTATCAGCGTCTGGTACAGTTTCATCCCGTTGAGGGTGATTGAAACTACCCTAACTCTCTAATAAATAAATATGCGGAAATTTTTTTTTTTTATACTACTAAATAAATATATGTACATATATGCCCATACATATATGCACCAAATAAAATACTAAAAATAAATTCATGACTAAATAAATAAACAATTTAAGTACTTAAATAAAATGCATTCTTTAAAAATAATTAAACATCTGAGTCAACTCTAGAATTAAAAATATACTGCATAAATAAAATAATTAAAATGTGTCATAAGACATCAGCACGGTGACTCAGAAGCTGTCACGGTCACGGGGCTACTGCAGCACGGCTCATACATCCTCACCACCAGTAGGAGTAACCTGCTCCTCTACGTACTCACCTGCACCATATCAGTGTAGTGAGCCTAGAGGCCCAACATGCATACTAACAAGGGTTTTAAATAATTTAAATCAATTTAATACTAATACATACATATACATGAATGAGCATGCTTGAAAATTTCATAACTTAACTTGCATAAATAAACATACATAATATACATAACATCATACATACTTAAGTTGTTGAGCATTTATTTTCTGAACATCGAATGGTCATATCCGTAAGTGTGACCCATAGTGCGACTGATCAGTCTAAGAAACCATCGTACGAGGCTGGTGGCGAACCACCCATACATAAAGGGCAGAAAACTGCCCATACATAAATGGCAGAAACTGCCCATACATAAATGGCCACACTACTTCAATTTCCACCTAAAATATTTTATTTGCTCAACCATAGAAATTAAATCATAGCATAAAAATTGATTTCATGAATGCATGTACTTAAATAAATTGTGTGTCCTTCATATATATTTAATTTAATTTTCTTACTAACATATAAGTATTAAAATAACTTAAATGCATAAAAATAATTAAATATATAATCAGGACACATGCAATTTTCTCATGGATGGTTCTGGACTGCTGGCCCTACACTCAAACCCAATAACTTAACTTAAGACTTGGCCCATAAATCAACCAAAGCCCATTAAGACTAACTTAGGCCCAATAACACCGTCCCTGGCCCAATGGGCCCAAAAGCCCATTAACAGGCCCAATAACTTTCATGGGCTCCCAAGCCCATAAAAATTTCTAGCCAACTTAAAAATTTAAATAAAAGTTATTAAAAGCCCAAAAATAATTAAATTAACCCAAAATAAATTAAATGGTACTAATTAAATTTTTTTGGGAATTTAATTAGCCCATTTAATTCCTAATTAACTTAAATACTTAAAAATAAAAATACCCGAGCCCAAATAAAATAACCCGGACCCGGACCCACTTAACTTAACCCATATTATTTTAGACCCGACCCGGACCCAAGACCCGACCCGGAACCCATTAGAAACCCTAGACCCGAAACCACCCTCTCTCGTTAGGTCTCGGCCGAGAGCAGCAGGCCTTCTTGGCCTGCTGCCGGCCGGCTCCGGCCGCCCCTGGCCGGAGCGCCGCCGCCCGGACGTAGCCCACGTCCGGGCGGACCTAACCTGTCCAGGCCCCAGCCCCCATGCACGCCCAAACCAGGAACCCGAAGCCTCTTACTCGAACCCTAGCCTGCGCCTGTCTGCACCTCTCTAGCGTAAAACCCTTTGGCCGAGCCCTTCTCAGCCTCAAGCCATGCCATAGCTCGATCCTTAGGCACCCTAGGATCTTACCTGACCGAACCCTCAGCCCCGAACCAAGCATGGAGAGGAAAAACGTGAGTTATGCACATGAAATCGAAGCACAAGGCACAAACAACCATATAAAAATCGATTTTCTGAAAAGTGCTTAAAAGATTCAGATGTCTACTATAATTTACATGATATATATACTGATATAGCGAAAAAAATAAGAAAAGAACATGCCTTTCACCGTAGGTATAGATTTAACACGCGTAGGACGGACTTCGGGACGCCGGGACGACGATGGCTTGCTTGGAACCTTGAAAACCGAGGCTATGGTGTTCTTGGAGGTTGGTTTGGTGAGGAAGAAGATGGAGGTGACGGCTGATGCTAGGGGAAGAAAGAAAACAATCGGCTAAGGTAGGGTTTTTGGTAGAATAAGTCTAATTTTAGGGTTAATTAAAATATAGGTTAACTAATTAAATAAAAAAAAAATTTAAATAAATAATATACAACTTAAACTCTTAAATAAACATTTAAAAATCTGATCACCTAAATAAAATCTCGAAATAATAATTTAGGGGAATTTTAAAAATACTAAAAAGTCAATATTTTGACTAATTTTGGATAAAAATGACCCCTAAAATTAAATAAAATTAAATACCTAAAATTTTGAGATAATAAAACTCAAAATAATATTTTAAGGCTCTAAAAAGACTCATAAAATAATTTGGCTAGAAAGTTGTCATCTCGTCCGTCCACGGTCCCGTCTACGCGATTAAATAATAAAAATACTAAAAATCATAAAAATCACTAATTATGGGTTAAATGCTTAAAAATAACTTAAATCATGCATAAATAATTCACATAATTATTTAACCCATAAATCATAAATTTAAATAATTAAATATCCTAATTATGCAGGCGGATTTATGTAATTAAAAATACCGGGTGTTACAATTCTCCCCCCCCCTTAAATTGAATTTCGTCCTCGAAATTAAAGTACTTACCCGAACATCTCCGGGTAGCGAGTCCTCATATCCTCCTCGGTCTCCCAAGTAGCTTCCTCCTCCGAGTGATTCAGCCACTGGACTCTGACCATCGGTATGATCCGCGTCCTAAGCCTCCGCTCCTCTCTAGCCAAGATCCGCACTGGTCTCTCCTCATACACCAGATCTGGTGGCAACTGTAAGGGCTCGAAATCCAATACATGCGACGGATTGGAGACATATCTCCGAAGCATGGATACATGGAAAACGTTGTGCACTGCCGCTAGCCCTGGAGGTAGAGCTAAACGATAGGCCAACGTGCCAACTCGCTCCAAGATCTCGAATGGCCCTATATATCTCGGATTAAGCTTGCCTCTCCGCCCAAAACGCGCTACTCCCTTCATAGGTGACACCTTCAAGAATACGTGATCACCTACCGCGAACTCCAAATCGCGTCGTCTGGCATCTGCATAACTTTTCTGCCGACTCTGTGCTGTCCTCATCCTGTCTCGAATCTGCATCACAATGTCAGCTGTCTGCTGCACAATCTCCGGACCCAACAAAATCCGCTCACCAACCTCATCCCAATGCAACGGAGATCTGCATCTCCTCCCATACAGTGCTGCATATGGAGCCATACCTATAGACGACTGAAAGCTGTTGTTATAGGTAAACTCCACTAATGGCAGTCTAGTCTCCCAAGATCCTCGAAAATCGATGACACAAGCTCTCAGAAGATCCTCGAGAACCTGGATCACTCTCTCAGACTGACCATCTGTCTGGGGATGAAATGCTGTACTGAACAAAAGCCTCGTCCCCAAAGCTGTGTGCAGACTCTTCCAAAACGCAGATGTGAATCTCGGATCTCTGTCTGACACAATAGACACTGGTATGCCATGCAGTCTAACAATCTCTCTGATGTAAAGCTCTGCATACTGTGTCAAAGTATAAGTAGTCTTCACCGGCAAGAAATGAGCTGACTTGGTGAGTCTATCCACAATCACCCAAATCGCTGTACACCCTCTGGTACTCCTCGGTAAGCCAACTACAAAGTCCATCGTAATATTCTCCCACTTCCATTCCGGAATAGGGAGAGGTCTAAGAAGTCCTGCTGGACGCTGATGCTCTGCTTTGACTTGCTGACAAGTCAAGCACTCTGACACCACTCTCCCGATGTCACTCTTCATCCCGGGCCACCAATACAATAACTGTAAGTCTCGGTACATCTTCGTACTTCCGGGGTGAATGGAGTACGGAGATGCATGAGCCTCTGCTAGAATCTCGGCTCTCAACTGATCAACGTTCGATACCCACATCCTCCCACGGTACTGAACGATGCCGTCCTCCACTGTATACAAGAGATTACCTCTGGCCTCATCTCTCTGTCTCCATCGCTGTAGCTCCTCATCAGTGGACTGTCCCTCTCTAATCCGATCTCTCAAAACTGGCTGCACCGTCAACACTGACAAGCTCGGTGCATGGCCGCTCGGATAGCACTCCAACCCAAACCTCTGAATCTCGGTCCGTAGTGATAACTGTGCAGTCAAACATGATACCACTGACGACTTTCGACTCAAAGAATCTGCCACTACATTAGCCTTACCCGGATGATAGCTAATGTCACAGTCGTAGTCCTTAACAAGCTCAAGCCATCTGCGCTGCCTCATGTTCAACTCCTTCTGGGTGAAGAAGTACTTGAGGCTCTTGTGGTCGGTGAAAATCTTGCACTTCTCGCCGTAAAGATAGTGCCTCCAGATTTTCAACGCAAATACCACTGCTGCAAGCTCCAAATCATGCGTCGGATAGTTCTGCTCATGAATCTTCAACTGTCGCGATGCATATGCGATAACTCTGCCACTCTGCATAAGTACTGCGCCCAAACCAAGCTTGGACGCGTCGGTGTACACCACTAACTCCTCATGTGGCACTGTCATAGCTAACACAGGTGCTGAAGTAAGTGCATCCTTCAGCTGATCAAAACTCCTCTGACAATCTGGACTCCAACTATACTTCGCGTTCTTCTTGGTCAAGGAAGTCAAGGGTACTGCAATAGAGGAAAAACCCTTGATGAACTTCCTATAGTATCCTGCTAAACCCAAGAAGCTACGAATCTCCGAAGCATTCTTTGGAATCCCCCAATCCCTCACTGCCTGCACCTTGGACTGATCCACTGCAATCCCATCTCTAAAAATAATGTGGCCTAGAAACGCCACCTGCTCCAACCAAAACTCACACTTACTGAACTTTGCAAACAGTCGATGCTCCCTCAAAGTCCGCAAGGCTGTATGCAAATGCTGTGTATGCTCCTCAATGCTCCTCGAGTAGATCAATATGTCATCAATGAATACAATGACAAACTGATCTAGATACGGCTGGAAAACACGATGCATGAGATCCATAAAAACTGCTGGAGCATTGGTCAACCCAAAGGGCATCACCAAGAACTCATAGTGTCCATATCGTGTCCTAAAGGCAGTCTTAGACACGTCTGAATCTCTGACTCTCAACTGATGGTAACCAGATCGCAGATCGATCTTGGAGAATACCTAAGCTCCCTGCAACTGATCGAATAAATCCTCTATCCTCGGTAGTGGATACTTATTCTTCACTGTGACTCTGTTGAGCTCTCGGTAGTCAATGCACAATCTCATGCTGCCGTCCTTCTTCTTCACAAACAACACTGGAGCTCCCCATGGAGAAAAGCTAGGGCGAACAAAGCCCTTCTCCAACAACTCCTGAATCTGCTCCTTCAACTCTCTCATCTCTGTAGGAGCAAGTCGATACGGTGCCTTAGAGATAGGCACAGTATCCGGCAACAACTCAATACTGAACTCCACCTCCCTCACTGGTGGAACTCCTGCAACATCGTCAGGAAAAACATCTGGATAGTCACGTACCACCTCTATATCTGATAAAGATCTGCTAGAAACATCTGAGGTAGTGACCACACTAGCCAGAAAACCCTGACATCCACTGCGCAACAGTTTCCTCGCACGAACAAGTGATATCATCTGAGGAATACTGCTAGACTGAGATGCAAAGAAAGTAAACATCTCACCTCCTGCTGGCTTCACTGATACTGTCCTACGTCGGAAATCAATCGAAGCTCCATTAACTGATAGCCAGTCCATACCCAAAATCAAGTCAAACCCAGTCAATGGAAGAACCACTAGATCTGCTCGAATGGAGTGTCTCTGCAGCTCCAATGCCAGATCCCTGATGACACTAGTGGTAGTGATAATCTGTCCGGATGGCATGGTAACATCGTAACCACTGTCTACAACCTCTGGTGTAATGCCTATCCGTCTGATAAAATCCCGGGAGATAAACGAATGCGTGGCTCTTGAATCTAGCAACGCAAACGTGGAGTTGCCTCCAACTAGAATTCTCCCTGCACGCAGAAATTCCCAACAATTCATCCCACTACGCTCCCAAGGTTAAAACACTACAATCCTTAATTCTAATCACAAAGAAACAAAATTCTTATTCTAGCATGCTGATAATTAAACTCATGAAACAGGCATTCAGATATGATCGCAATTAAACATAAGCAAAGAATTGAAAAAGTTCTAGGGGTTAGATATACCGGTGATCAAGGAGGTATCTGGATCTGCCTCCTCAGCCTGCATCACGTAAACTCGCCCACTGACATTCTGCCTCTGCGGGCAGTTGGCAATCTGATGCCCTGGCTCCTTGCAGCGATAGCAGACTCCTGCTCCCAAAAGACACTGCCCGGAATGCATCTTCTGGCACTTCGGACACACTGGATATCTCCCTGGAGTAGGGGCCCCGCCCCTAGTCTGCTGCTGTGGCTTCCCCTGAGGCCTCTGCTGATTCGGGCCCTTAGATGGCCCTGTAGACTGCTTCTTCGCAGGTGGCTGCGAAGATGGCCGCTGATACCCTGTCTGCAAAAACTGCCTCTTACCCTGCTGCTCTCTCTGTATCTCCCTCCGTCCCTCCTCGGAACGCAAGGCCCTGCTGACTGCAGACTCATATGTAAAGACGTCTGCCATACGCACGTCGTGCCTGATCTCAGCCTTCAGGCCCTCAACAAACTGACGCAGCTTCTCCTGCGGGCTCTCAGCAATCATGGGCACAAAACGACAGCCCCTCTCAAACTGGCTCACATACTCCACCACAGACCTGTCCCCCTGACGGAGACTCATGAACTCACGGATCATGCGGCTGCGCACATCCTCAGTGAAATATTTGGCGTAGAAGATACGCCTGAACTCAACCCACGTCAGGGTAGGTAGATGGACTCCTCGAACTGCACCCTCCCACCATAGGGCTGCATCGCCTCGCATCATGTATGTAGCACAGCTCACCCTGTCGGCGTCTGTGATCCCCATATAGTCGAAGATGGACTCAAGAGAGCGAATCCATCCCTCAGCCACCAACGGATCGGTGGTCCCCAAAAACTCCTTAGGCCCCTTCTTCTGGAACCTCTCTGCGACGTCCTCCTCGTGGGACAGTCTGGGACGGGCTGCCTGCTGCTCCAGCAAGGCAGTAATACCCGCCATCATCGTGGCACTGGCCTGCTCCAGTGCTGTCATGGGGTGCTGCTGAGGTGGCGGTGGAGGTGGAGGTGGATGTGGAGGTCTCCCACGTCGATTCACCTGTCTGGGAGGCATTCTGCACCACCACATATTTATTTACGTAAATCGCCATGCATAACTAAGTGTTTAAAATTAAGGCTAACTTAAATTCTAGAATTTTAAATCATACTATAAACATTTAAAACTTACAGACCGGTAGCGTGGATTTCTGAGCTAGCATAGCAGTAGTGACCCCTCCAAGGACCGTGCTCTGATACCAACTGAAACGACCCTAACTCTCTAATAAATAAATATGCGGAAATTTTTTTTTTTTATACTACTAAATAAATATATGTACATATATGCCCATACATATATGCACCAAATAAAATACTAAAAATAAATTCATGACTAAATAAATAAACAATTTAAGTACTTAAATAAAATGCATTCTTTAAAAATAATTAAACATCTGAGTCAACTCTAGAATTAAAAATATACTGCATAAATAAAATAATTAAAATGTGTCATAAGACATCAGCACGGTGACTCAGAAGCTGTCACGGTCACGGGGCTACTGCAGCACGGCTCATACATCCTCACCACCAGTAGGAGTAACCTGCTCCTCTACGTACTCACCTGCACCATATCAGTGTAGTGAGCCTAGAGGCCCAACATGCATACTAACAAGGGTTTTAAATAATTTAAATCAATTTAATACTAATACATACATATACATGAATGAGCATGCTTGAAAATTTCATAACTTAACTTGCATAAATAAACATACATAATATACATAACATCATACATACTTAAGTTGTTGAGCATTTATTTTCTGAACATCGAATGGTCATATCCGTAAGTGTGACCCATAGTGCGACTGATCAGTCTAAGAAACCATCGTACGAGGCTGGTGGCGAACCACCCATACATAAATGGCAGAAAACTGCCCATACATAAATGGCAGAAACTGCCCATACATAAATGGCCACACTACTTCAATTTCCACCTAAAATATTTTATTTGCTCAACCATAGAAATTAAATCATAGCATAAAAATTGATTTCATGAATGCATGTACTTAAATAAATTGTGTGTCCTTCATATATATTTAATTTAATTTTCTTACTAACATATAAGTATTAAAATAACTTAAATGCATAAAAATAATTAAATATATAATCAGGACACATGCAATTTTCTCATGGATGGTTCTGGACTGCTGGCCCTACACTCAAACCCAATAACTTAACTTAAGACTTGGCCCATAAATCAACCAAAGCCCATTAAGACTAACTTAGGCCCAATAACACCGTCTCTGGCCCAATGGGCCCAAAAGCCCATTAACAGGCCCAATAACTTTCATGGGCTCCCAAGCCCATAAAAATTTCTAGCCAACTTAAAAATTTAAATAAAAGTTATTAAAAGCCCAAAAATAATTAAATTAACCCAAAATAAATTAAATGGTACTAATTAAATTTTTTTGGGAATTTAATTAGCCCATTTAATTCCTAATTAACTTAAATACTTAAAAATAAAAATACCCGAGCCCAAATAAAATAACCCGGACCCGGACCCACTTAACTTAACCCATATTATTTTAGACCCGACCCGGACCCAAGACCCGACCCGGAACCCATTAGAAACCCTAGACCCGAAACCACCCTCTCTCGTTAGGTCTCGGCCGAGAGCAGCAGGCCTTCTTGGCCTGCTGCCGGCCGGCTCCGGCCGCCCCTGGCCGGAGCGCCGCCGCCCGGACGTAGCCCACGTCCGGGCGGACCTAACCTGTCCAGGCCCCAGCCCCCATGCACGCCCAAACCAGGAACCCGAAGCCTCTTACTCGAACCCTAGCCTGCGCCTGTCTGCACCTCTCTAGCGTAAAACCCTTCGGCCGAGCCCTTCTCAGCCTCAAGCCATGCCATAGCTCGATCCTTAGGCACCCTAGGATCTTACCTGACCGAACCCTCAGCCCCGAACCAAGCATGGAGAGGAAAAACGTGAGTTATGCACATGAAATCGAAGCACAAGGCACAAACAACCATATAAAAATCGATTTTCTGAAAAGTGCTTAAAAGATTCAGATGTCTACTATAATTTACATGATATATATACTGATATAGCGAAAAAAATAAGAAAATAACATGCCTTTCACCGTAGGTATAGATTTAACACGCGTAGGACAGACTTCGGGACGCCGGGACGACGATGGCTTGCTTGGAACCTTGAAAACCGAGGCTATGGTGTTCTTGGAGGTTGGTTTGGTGAGGAAGAAGATGGAGGTGACGGCTGATGCTAGGGGAAGAAAGAAAACAATCGGCTAAGGTAGGGTTTTTGGTAGAATAAGTCTAATTTTAGGGTTAATTAAAATATAGGTTAACTAATTAAATAAAAAAAAAATTTAAATAAATAATATACAACTTAAACTCTTAAATAAACATTTAAAAATCTGATCACCTAAATAAAATCTCGAAATAATAATTTAGGGGAATTTTAAAAATACTAAAAAGTCAATATTTTGACTAATTTTGGATAAAAATGACCCCTAAAATTAAATAAAATTAAATACCTAAAATTTTGAGATAATAAAACTCAAAATAATATTTTAAGGCTCTAAAAAGACTCATAAAATAATTTGGCTAGAAAGTTGTCATCTCGTCCGTCTACGGTCCCGTCTACGCGATTAAATAATAAAAATACTAAAAATCATAAAAATCACTAATTATGGGTTAAATGCTTAAAAATAACTTAAATCATGCATAAATAATTCACATAATTATTTAACCCATAAATCATAAATTTAAATAATTAAATATCCTAATTATGCAGGCGGATTTATGTAATTAAAAATACCGGGTGTTACAGTGATAGCTGGTACTTTTATGGTGAGGGTGCGCGACCTCCGATGCCACTTGTTTCGGCTCTGAAGGCATGTCATGTCTTGGAGTCAGGTGGGGAGGGCTACCTCATATATGCAGTTGATATGTCCATGAGTAGTACGGGTATTGATCAGCTACCGGTTGTCAGCGAGTTTCCTGACGTATTCCCTGATGAGATTCCTGGTTTTCCTCCGGTTCGAGAGGTTGAATTTGGTATTGATCTAGTACCAGGAACTACGCCTATATCCCGAGCACCTTATCGTCTGGAACCGTCAGAGATGAGGGAATTCGTATTTCAAAACTGAAGCAAATGAGCCCTATTTATAGCCAAAATCTCGGCAACGATCGGAACCACCGATCTCGGGATCGGAGCTTCCGATTCCAGCTCATTCTGTGCATGTCCGACACGTCGGGATCGGAACCACCGTTCCGGGATCGGAACTTCCGATCGAACCCCCGATCAACACTTGTCAAAACTCACGGCTGAGTCATCGAGCATTGCTGGCTGGCTGAGATCGGAACCTCCGTTCCTGATCGGAACGTCCGATCTCCGTGCATCCGATCTGCTTCCGAAGTGGTCAGGATCGGAGCTTCCGAACTGGGATCGGAGCTTCCGATCTGGCCCGAAGTCAAAAGCCCAAATTCCTCTTTCGAAGTCCAATAACACTCCGAAATAGATCAATTACCAACCCTTAATCATGTTTAACATATTATTATCTTAAAATGGGTTCCGGGTTACTACATTCTCCCCATCTTTAGATGTTATTTCGCGGACGAAATATCTAAAGGTGGGGAGAATGTAGTAACCCGGAACCCATTTTAAGATAATAATATGTTAAACATGATTAAGGGTTGGTAATTGATCTATTTCGGAGTGTTATTGGACTTCGGAAGAGGAATTTGGGCTTTTGACTTCGGGCCAGATCGGAAGCTCCGATCCCAGTTCGGAAGCTCCGATCCTGACCACTTCGGAAGCAGATCGGATGCACGGAGATCGGACGTTCCGATCAGGAACGGAGGTTCCGATCTCAGCCAGCCAGCAATGCTCGATGACTTAGCCGTGAGTTTTGACAAGTGTTGATCGGGGGTTCGATCGGAAGTTCCGATCCCGGAACGGTGGTTCCGATCCCGACGTGTCGGACATGCACAGAATGAGCTGGAATCGGAAGCTCCGATCCCGAGATCGGTGGTTCCGATCGTTGCCGAGATTTTGGCTATAAATAGGGCTAATTTGCTTCAGTTTTGAAATACGAATTCCCGCATTTCCTTCTTCAGTTATATAGTGTGAGATATACACTTGAGGGCCCTATCGGTTATAATAGAGGTTCTGAAATAACCACGGTGAGGTTATAGTCATTCAGGACTAGCGACTCCAAAGGGCTAACTACGGACGAAGGTATGGTCCGGGAATCTATTTAAGTTTTGAGAGTACTTATTAGCTTAGTTAAGGCGTATAGAATTTATGTAGTGATACGGTGAACTTTTGAATATAGGCTTGGAACCTAGGATCCTATTATACTTGAACTAGCCTAGAGGTACGTACACATTGACTGAGATTTCCAGCGAGTATACATGTTTATATGTTGCATTTATTTGGCATTATTATATGGCATGATGTATGATTTACCGTTTTCTATACTCATATGTCATGTGCATATACACGTTGAGCCTATACCTTGTTATACCTGACTATAGAGCCGCTCAGCTCTATACTCGATAGTCTGTCACTGAGAGTACCGCGACGGCGGGGGCATTTATGTCTGTCTACTCTGGTGTACTAGACGAGTGTGGTTGCACCCAGAGGTTGATCCGTGCGGTGGCAGCACTCATATGGCGCCGGTACTGAGCATGACTTTTCAGATGACCCTGTACCAGTCATCATGTTGCATGCATTATATACATATGTTTACTCATATCTATGTACTGGGCGTAGCGCTCACGTCCTAGTTGTTATCTTGGACACCCTATTCCATGGGGCAGGTCGCAGGATGGACGGAGCTGGTAGTTCAAGGCAGGACTAGGGAGCAGGAGCTTTGAAAGTTTTTATACAGCACGATTTATTAGCTGTATAATGTTTACTGTTAAGATTTCGATTTGGTTGTATCACTACAGATTTAAGTCTGGATTATATTACTAAGCTGATATGTACATTATGGATTATGTTTCCGCACGTTTTTACTCTGTTAAGTATTTTGCTGTATTAAGTTTAATGCATGCTATTAGTTGCCAGTTAGTAGGTGATTCCATGCAGGGTCACTACATTATTCATATTTGAATCATATTTTTTCATAATCATGCATGATTCACGTTTTTGAGTGAGATGACACGATTTTTGACTTGATTTTCTTGCATGGTTGTTCGAGACTGCTACCTACTGGTTTGGAGTCCTATCTAGAGTCCTTAGGGTTGGTTTGGTGTGGGGTTTCGACCTTGTAGAGGGCTGGAACCATGGCTGGGCGTGGCTCCTCGGATGTGCAGGCCACGCAGCAGCAGGTTGGGAGAACTTGGAATCGGGTTCTACATGCTGGTCCTTGATCGGACCAGGGATGGACCGAGGGCTAAGGGTTCGAGTTAGTGTCCTTAGGAGCTGGTCTAGAGGGTGGCTCGGTCTTGGAGAAGGCAGGAGAAGGGGCTGGGCGTAAGTCAAGCAGCATGTGGTTAAGGGTTGATAGTATAGCAAATCGCGGCGGTTTTGGGATTCCCGAATAGTGTGTCGCTAGGGCAGTGTAGGGATCGGTTCAAGGCAAGACTTGGTTCGTTGGAACCGCCCAGACGTGGGCTACGTCTGGGCGGTGGAGTTCCGGCCATTCGGCGGCCGGAGTTGGCTTGCAGCAGGCCATAAAGCCTGCTGCTACATGGCTTAGAGTAAACGTTTATGGGTTGGGAAATTGTTTTCTTTTATTTTATTAATTATTTCGGCTTATGGGTTTTTAGGCGGGCCGGGCTTGGGTCTTGGGTCCGGGTCCGGGTCGGGTCACGTCTTGATTGGTCAAATTAATTTTAGTCCGGGTCTAGATTATTAATAATTAGGCTTGGATATTTTATTTTAATTAATTAAGTGTTTAAGTTAGTAATTTATGGGTTGTACTCGATTAAATTAATTAATTAGACTAATTTAATGGGCTTTAATAATTATTGAGGTGAGCCCACTAATTTGTCATGGACCGTGTGATCCATGAGAATTATTGGGTCAAGCTGTGTCGGGTTTAATAATTTTATCTGTCTAATTTATAAGTTAATGATTAGTTAATAATTTTATTAATTCAACTTTAAGTTAATAAGTTGATGAGCCTAATTTATGTTTTAATGAGCCCATTAGTTTTTCATGGACCCGGAGGCCCATGAAGCTTAATGGGCCAGGTCAGGTTGGGATTTTGGGTTTTTGGACCAGTCTAAGAATTTTTGAGTTTAAGTCTAGTGGTCAGCAGCTCGAACAAGTCCATGAAAAAATAAACATCTGTAAATATATATTTAATTCATGCATGCATTTTTATTAAATATATAAGTATGATTTTTGAAAAAATAAATTAAATATATATTTATGGACAAATTTTCATGAAAATAAATAAATAATGAGAATTTTTATGTTCATGCATCATTAAGAATTTTTATGATAAGTTTAATTGCATGTTAAGAAAAATATATTTTTATGGAAGTTGAAGTGAAGGTGAAAAGTGATATGGTTAGAGGCCGGGATACCTGGGTCCGGTGACCTTCCTAATGATGTTTATGTATGATGAGCTTATGGATCCAGCTGAGAGGGCTGGTGAAGTGACAGCACAGAGGTGGAAATCCCTCCGCCACGTACGTTGGTTTAAGATTGATCAATCGCATAGTATGATGCCACCGACATGGATACGACCTGTTGAGAACTAAGAAATCATGGTAAGTTATTTTATGAGATTTATTAAGTATGATGATACATGTTTAGCATTATGATAAATCAGTATAATTATATTTATTTCATGTTTATATGCATATAATTTTAAGATCATGCACGTATATTTATATTCACGTATTTTATATGATGTGTGCTTGTGTGTGGTTTCATTTTGTTATGTAAGAATAGAACGTGCTGAGCCTCTAGGCTCACTAGATTTAAATGGTGCAGGTGAGCAGAATGTTAATGAAGTTAATGTGTTCCCGACTGGCGGCGAGGGCGTATGAGTATCCAGGCGGCTAAAACCCGTGATCATTGCTCTAAGATGAATTTTATGTTGAGACTAGAACATTTATTTCCGCATATGTTTTATTATTATAGATTTTCAGTATATGCATGAATTTTAGATTTAAGTATTTATTTTCTAAGTTTTTCTGAATTTTTGTGAAAGAAATATTATTTAGGAATTTTATTATGGAATTCTTATAAATTATTATTTAGTAATTAATTTTAAATATTTAATTGCATGCGTGTATTTTTATTGTATCTTTTGTGTATTTGTATTTTAAATTAAGTAAAGTTATTTTTAAGTATGATAATATATATGTTTATATTCATTATTTTATTATCAGAGAGTAAAAAAAAAAAAATCCAGTAGAAGTTTTAGGACGTTTCAGTGCTGGTACCCAAAAGTACAGGGAAGTGGAGAATGTGTATGGATTTCCGAGACTTAAACAAAGCCTGCCCCAAGGACTGCTATCCTCTGCCCCGGATTGATCAGTTAGTAGATTTTACCTCTGGTTATGAGCTGCTCTGCTTTATGGATGCGTACCAGGGATACCATCAAATTCCCCTGGCTAGGGAGGATCAGGATAAGGTCAGTTTTGTTACATCAAGGGGCATTTAGCATCAGGGAGAAGAGATTACAAGAGTACGTGGGGCTCATCAAACAGCAAGGAGAGGAATTTTCTAGCTTGAGCATTGAACAAATTCCCAGGGAGCATAATGCTGAGGCGGACGTCCTAGCCCGGATGGCATCATCCCTGACTAGTATTGATAGCTGGGAGGTGATACAGCAGTCCGGATCAGTGATGACCATAGAGGAAAAAGCAGAGGAGACCGTGGAAGAATACTAGATGACTCCCCTCACCAAGTACCTGCAAATGGGGTCCTTCCTGGGAATGAGGCACACGCCCGAAAGCTCAAGAGGCAGGTAACTCGATTTACCCTGGTTAACGAAAAATTGTATCGGCGGTCCTTTCAGGGTCCCTTGCTAAAGTGTCTAGCCAGGGAAGAAGTGGGTTATGTGCTTCAGGAAATACATGAAGGCTGCTGTGGCGATCACGGAGGGATACTGAGCCTGGCCCGGCTTACTTTGCTAGCAGGATACTGGTGGCCCACCTTGCAACAGGATGCCCGACAGGTAGTTAAAACATGTGAAGGGTGTCAAAGGTTTGGGAACTTCTCTCGAAAACCAGCGGCAGAGTTACAGACAGTGTGGGCCTCGTGTCCTTTTGATCAGTGGGGCATGGACATTGTGGGACCGCTCCCTCCAGGCCCCGGGCAGAAGAATTTCTTACTAGTAGCGGTGGATTATTTCTCTAAGTGGGTAGAGGCCGAACCCTTGGCAAAAATCACGGAAGAAGCGGTGTTGGGATTTATTTAGAAGAACATTGTCTGTCGATTCGGCTTGCCCCGGAAGCTCGTCTCGGACAATGGGAGGCAGTTCCAGGGAAAGAAAATGAAGGATTGGTGCACAGAGATGAAGATAAAGCAGGCATTCACCTCCGTAGCATATCCGCAGGGCAATGGACAAACGGAAGTAACTAACAGGACCATCATACAATCCCTGCAGACCCGGCTCTTTGGGGCGGGTAAGAGTTGGGTGGAGGAGGTCCCCGGTGTGTTATGGTCTTATCGCACTACCCCGCGGACGGCCACAAGGGAAACACCTTTCAGCCTGGTATATGGATCTGAGGCCGTGATCCCAGTAGAAATTGGACAGATCTCCCCACGGGTGAAAGCCTACCAGGAGGGAGAAGCCGGGGATCGGACGCAAGAGCTAGACCTGGTTGAGGAGAAAAGAGAGCGGGCCGATATCCGAACTGAGGCTTATCGAAGTAGAATAATCAAGGCGTTCAATCAAAAGATCAAACCCGAGATTTCCAGATAGGAGACTTGGTTTTAAAGAAGGTTAACCCAGCAGGTGAGGTGAGAAAACTAGAAGCAAAATGGGAAGGACCTTACAAAATAACTCGAAGGGTAGGGAGTAACGCCTGGTACTTAGAAGACGGCCGGGGCAAGGCCCTACAAAGGCCCTGGAACACGGTGCATCTTAAGTCTTATTACTCTTGAAAGTGCAAAACGCACCTGTAAATTATGTTTCTGCCGGTTATATAAAAAGTATGTTTGTATTTATTATAAGCACGAACACAATAAGTCCAGGTGATCCGCCACCCTGGCACCACAGTAAACCCAGGTGATCTACCACCCTGGTACTCAAACGCCCGTGATAATTCACGAGCACAGTAAGTCCAGGTGATCCGTCACCCTGGCACCACAGTAAACACAGGTGATCTACCACCCTGATACTCAAACGCCCGTGGTAATTCACGAGCACTGTAAGTCCAGGTGATCCGCAACCCTGGCACCACAGTAAACCCAGGTGATCTATCACCCTGGCACTCAAATGCCCGTGGTAATTCATGTGCACTGTAAGTCCAGGTGATCCGCTACCCTGGCACCACAGTAAACCCAGGTGATCTACCACCCTGGTACTCAAACGCCCGTGGTAATTCACGAGCACTGTAAGTCCAGGTGATCCGCCACCCTGGCACCACAGTAAACCCAGGTGATCTACCACCCTGGTACTCAAACGCCCGTGGTAATTCAAGAGCACGGTAAATCATTATCCACTAGACAATGGAAAACAAACGGTTTTCTTTAAACATTACAAGCTCATAACAAAGGGATAGGCAAGAATAAAAAGCTTTTTAGAATAAAGAAAAATCTGTCATTCAAATAAAGGAAAGATTACAAAAGGCAGCTTACAAAAAGTATCTACTGAAAAAAAAATCAAAGTCTATGGATTAAAATCTAGGGCAAGGCTGTTTCTTCTCCCTTGCTCGTTGACCCGGAAGGCAGAGAAGCAATGGCCTGGTTAAGATCAGGAACCCCCTGCTGAACTAGCCCGGCCTCCTCGTATTGCGATGAACAAAGATCAAAACCTTGGGTAAAAAATTCAAAGGACCTATCTATTACTATTTTTTCGAACTCTTGAGAAGACAGGAAAGACTGTTTCCAGTCAGCCTCAGAACTCGACCGTGCCTCCAAAGCTTGTATAGTGTCCGAGGCCACGGAATGATACATATCTGCCTCGGTACGGACCACGGTCAGCATAGCCTGCATTTTCTCTGCAGAGAGTTGGAGTCCTTTCGCCCTTTGCTTGGCTACACCATTTTATTCCTGGGTCCGGCGTAGGTCTCCCGATATCTCCTCTAGTTGGGACCAAAGTTATGCAATTTCCCTTGAGTACTGGTCCTGGGCATCTGATAGCTTCTTCCGCGACTCCTCTGCACTTGAGTAACCTCCGCCCGAGAGCTCTCTATAGCAGAGCGCATCTCTGCTTCATGCATCTCTTGAATGTTGGCGGCTCATAGCCGGAGTTGGGTCATGTGCTCCTCAAAGACATGACTTTTTTCTCTTTCCCGGTTAAGGGTAGAGTTCGTCTCCTCCAGGGAGTTGGCCAGCATGCATAAACCCTGTAAAACGAATATGAATTAAAACTGAAGAAAGAGAATGGTGGTAATAAAGTACGAGATCTAGACGCACCGTATAGGCATGAGATATGCCTTCCGAGAACTTAGAGGTAACACCCCTCACCGACAGGGAAGTCCGTTCATCAGAAGACAACAAACTTTGGACCGCAACAGCTTTAGAAGAGGTAGTCCCTGTAAGGAAGAGGGGAAACCGCGAGTTCCAGGTAGAAGGCTCTACTCGGTTTCCCCAAGCACAACCCAAGTGCTCCATACTGGATGGTTGAATGCCCCAGCTCGTCACCAGGGGCCTGTCTTGATTAACAGCATCCTCCGCGTCAGATAGAATGATCATATCTGGTTCCCGGGTAGCTTTTCTCTTACGCTGAGACAAGGGTATCACGTCCTCCAAGTCCTCGGCGAACAAAGACAGCTGCATCTGAGATTCCGACTGGGGAGCAGTCAATCCCATATCTCGGCATTCGGAGACCCCCTAGACCGTAAGAAGGGGAGAAGCACCGGGCAGGATAGTCTGGGCCGGGAGAATAGTCGCAGAGACAGGCGGACGCTGGGGGCCGGGTAAGATAGAGCGGCTCTCTTCTTCTTCCCATGCTTTTTTCCTCTTCTCAGCCAAAGCCTGGGCTTTGGCTTTAGCGGCTTGCCTCTCTGCAGCCAGGCGAGCAAACTCCTCCCTCGTCATATCGGACGAATCTACACCAAAAGAAGCATATCAATTCAAGATATTTAAAAAAAAGAAAAAAAAAGAAAAAGGGAACCAAAAATAGGATAGCACAAATTACCAGGTTGAGCTCCCGGGGCACCATATGCATCGATCACCTGGTTAAGGGGATCTTCCACCCAGGTACTCAACCCGTAGGCTATCATGTTCTCGTTTGTTAAAAGGACAGGAGAAGAAAAGTTTTTATTGCCCACTAAGGCCAGGCTGCGAACATAAGGCTCCTCGACTTTATAATGGTCAGGGAGCTCAGGTTGTGGGGGGAAGACTGGACAGGAACCCGGTCCTAAAAACAAAAGGCGCCGGGGGACGGATGAAAAAATACCATTTTTTCCATCCCTTCAAAGAAGAGGGAATATCAGTAAGAAAACGGGCGTTTAGCCGGGCAGCTAGGGAAAAGGCCCCTTCGTTATATCGGCAGGTAAAAAAATAATGAAGCACGAGATGGGTGATAGCTAAATTATGCATTTTAAAAAGAATGTAGGTAGAGGCCATAATGCGGAAGGAGTTGGGGTGGAATTGGTTGACAGGAACTCTGAAGAAATCGGCAACTGCCAGGTAGAAGGGAGGAATAGGAAATCGAAGACCACTACGGATTTGGTCTCGAAAGAAGGTATAACAGCCTGCCGGAGGGGTGTCGGGGGTGCTCCCTGGTAACGGGCGGAATAGCGAATACGACAAGGGGATTTCCCCTGAACCACGTAATTCCTCCGCAGCACCTTGAGATAGAGTGTTGGGAAGATAAGTATACCAACCTAGGGCTGGAGGGGCAGAGAAAAGGGGCGTAGGGTTCTTAACTTTCTTCTTTCCTTTTCCCTTCATGTGGGAAGATGAAGCCGTGAAAGTTTTAAAATGGGAGGTTTTTCTAGAAAAACGCGGCCGGGAAGGAAGAGCAGAGGCGGAGCGAGCATCGCTCGAACTACCGCTTGGCACTTCATCTCTGGGCGAGCCTTTGGCATTCGCCCCAGAGGTGGAGGAGGTACCGGTAGACATAAGAGAAGAAGGAACTTACTGTTTAAAGAGCAAATAAGAAATGGCAAAGGAACGGGTGAGGGAAGCAGAAGAAAGGAGCGGAAATCCGAAAGACGATCGTGCAGGAAGAAAGACGGTGAGTAAAATAATGGGGGGTCATGCGGATTAAATACTCGAGAGGGCCAAAGCAATCTGAGTCGTTTATTTTGAATTCAACGGCACGGATGATAGTAGCGTGCTCCAGAAGCTGAAACGACCTCTGACAGAATCTCTGACATACGCAGTACGAAGCGTTTAGGGCTGACGTAAGGATAGGGTCATCGCTAGATCACCTGGGAGTGTGGTGATATCCTAGTAGGATACCCGGGTGGCCAAAACCCCGGGTGGTACCCTGCAAGCCGGGTGGTCGGGACAGCGGAGCAGGTTCTAGCCCGACTATCTTTAGGGAGTGTGATGATATCCTAGTAGGATACCCCGGGTAGCCAAAACCCCGGGTGGTACCCTGCAAGCCGGGTGGTCGGGACAGCGGAGCAGGTCCTAGCCCGACTATTTTTAGAAAGTGTGGTGATATCCTAGTAGGATACCCCGGGTGGCCAAAACCCCGGGTGGTACCCTGCAAGCCGGGTGGTCGGGACAGCGAAGTAGGTCCTAGCCCGACTATCTTTAGGGTGTGGTGATATAACTCGGGGAGTATAAGCACTCGGGAGACCTCGGGAGGTCCGGGTGGCTAGGAAACAGCCACGTTTGCTTAGAGTGTGCTAGGAGCAAATCCTCGACCAAATCATTATGGATCATGCTATAACGGAGTGAGTTTTTTCCTGGAACTACGGATGTCTAAATCACACGTGATGGCCGTTTCATAACCCTAAAATCCGTCAGTCAGCCCATACCCAGTAATCATTGAAAGCCCAAGGGCGCCATTATAAAAGCAAGAGAGGACTCACTCTCTGCAGAACAATAATTCACCCATCTTTTTCGCCCGGGAGTTTCCTCATCCCCGGGTAGTCATTTTGTGATAATCGCATCAATCATATTAGAAGAAAAAAAAAATTGTAGTCAGTGGAAATTTGGTTAATGTTCGAACAATTCGAAAGAGTTGATTTCGTGAGTTATTATTTACACCACAAAGCAAACTAAGTGGTGATGAGGGGCACCTAAAGAAAACAGTTCAACGTCGGTAAATATTGTGCTTCAAAGACTTATGAATATCAAACACAATTATTGAAGATAGTTTGTGCAACAAAATTCCCAAAGAAGTACGTAGATCATTTGATTGATAACAGAGAGAGTGTGCATTGAGAATGCGAATCGTCATCTATTTATAAGTTTTTGAAGAGTTTACAATTTTAGCATTTATGGATTAATAGTGGTTTCATAAAGAATCTCAATAAATAATAATTTTATAAAGATCGTGCCTAATTTTGTGACTTAAATAATTTAATCGGATCATAATCCATCAATAACCGTCGGTTAATATTAACTAGCAACCACGCACACGTTTTGCGTTTATAACATAATAAATAAACATGATATATTTTTAATGTGCAGTGAATTTTGAAACATAATTTAGTTGACATTTGGTCATAACATAACATTATGTTAAGGTGAGTGGATAGTTTTAATTTTGATTTGGAGTGCAAATATATGAAAAATGAGATAGAGGGAAGGTGGTGGTATAACTGTGGCGCTTAATGCCTCTTCTCCACGTTTTTCTGCAAGCTAGCTAATTGAGAACGAAATTTGTGGCAAAAAATGTTGCGCTTAAGTTTGGTTTTATTTTTAATTTTTATTGTTTTTTTGTGATTTTTTTATGATCATACCAAAAGACCACACTATGGTCCTCTTACATAATAAATAGGAATAGATGTGTAACTCATTATCGTGATTTTTAAACTAGCACTTGCATCCATCGAGGAGTCAAGAAGAATAATTAATTACTAATTATTCCCACACACATATATTTTTAATTTTAACAAACAAATTAGTTTGACTAAAAAAAATAACAAACAAATTAGTGTTAGTTGATTATTTAGAAAACAAAATACATATTTCCAGGAGAGAAAAAAAATTATTTTTATTTAAAGGACTCGATCACCTTTTCGGTGGAGTTCATGCTACTCTTGAGGTAGCTACCCTCAAGGCTGATTGAATGAACCAGATCACATTTGCACTCCAAATAATTTGATCTGGTTCATTTAATGGCCCTTGAGGTAGCTACCCGAAAGATAGTATCGACACTACCTTTTTCTTTATCTGTGAATTATTCGATATGATCAGTTGGAAAAAATAATTTTTTATGCATGAAAACACGACGACGCACTCCCAAAAAGATACACTTTCCATATTATATTTATCAATTCAGTTTTATAATAAAAAAATGTGTTATTCTATTTTAATTGTTTCCAAATTCCAAGAATATTATTTTCTCTAGCTTTGTTGAAAGATTTATCAAGGGACCGTTGCCCCTTAAATAAAATTTTTTATGAAACGATCTCGTGGATAAATTTTGCGAGACTTAATTGGGTCATCAATTACTTTTTTATGTAAAAAATATTAATTTTTATTGTAAATATTAGAATTGACCTGTATCAAAAGAGACATGCTGCACCGCTAAATATTATTTTTTCTTTTAGAAAATTAGTCATATACAAGGCCAAATAATTAAGAGAAATTAGTTGTAATGATCCTTTTACGGCTTCTATTTTTAAAAACAACCTTGTTTACTAAAAAAATTTATGATATAGCCTTTATTTATTTAAAAATCTTAAAATACCCATATTTCACGTTTCTCTCTCTTAATTTATTTTTGTGTTTGATGTGTAAATTTATTTTACCAATCATAAAAATGGTAAATTTTCTATAATTAAAATTTGATTTATTTTTTATAAATATCTATTTATGTTAGTAATACTATATTTATAAATTACAAATGTTTAGAATTTAGTGTAATATTTAGTTAATTTAATACAAAAATAATAAATTCGTTATACCACCACAACAACAATAGCTATCGTTACTGTTCACCATTTTATTTTTATTATTTTTTATTAAATATTATTTTTACATTTATTTTGTATTTATGCAATATGTAAAATGAAGAAAAGGCAAAAGAAAACGAAAGTTTTAATTAACGGTTAACTATCTCATCCAAGATAATAATTGTTTGTAATTTACTATTAATTTCTTGTTAAAATGCTAAATTATCTTTTATTTAACTATTAATTTTGGTAGAAAGTTATTTATTATATTTTTAAAATTTTATTTTTATAAACTTTCAGATTTTTATTATGAACTTGTACCTTTGGAATTTAAATGTCTTTTGTGTTTATATAGAAAAGGTTTAAAAGAAGACTAATACAAAATATATTTTAAAAGTCATTTTTGGAACTTAGGGCTATTTTTAAAATTAACTTACTTGAAGGCCAAAATTCAATATGATAGTTTAAGAAAGGCTTTTTTAAAATATCCTTCAGTAATTAACCAGACATAGCAACCACTAACAAACTTAGAGAAGTGCAAGAAAAAGTCTGGATTAAACTTGATCGATCGATAAATTAAACGTGTTTAATTTTGTGCATAAAGTTAGGAAATATTTTTTTTTCCTCAGCCAATTTGTTCAAGTTTTTTGTTTTGGTTCATTAAGTTTTAAAAATCTGGTTTTTGTTACATTAATTTTTAATCTTCGACAATTTTAGTCAAATTGCTCACGTGACAATATCGGACAAGTCAGTAACTTTCGATGCTACTTACGTACGCAGATGAGCATTTCTTAGGTTATATCACAATTTTTCGGTGTTACATCAGCAATTAAACTAAAGTAATAATTAACTTATAATTGAAAGTTAGTATATCAAAACCAAAATTTGAAAATTTAATGCAACAGAACAAAAATCGAAAGTGAACCAAAAAATTAATTTTTCCTAAATTAGATTTTGTTAATTTAATCATATATGGAGCCGGCCCTACTTCTACAACTGTCCTTTAACATAAATCTTGGTCAAGTCATTTTTAGTGGAAATTATTAAACGTATTGGATAAATTTCGAAACGTGGAAGTTGGTCCCTCTCTCTTTCCGTGCAAATTCCTTTTTACCTTTTCATGCCCGCTGCCTACGTACCTATAACCTATGAGTTTTAAATTATCATTTATGGATATGAAATATGAAAATTAAATGTTATCCTATGTATATACATCGGCTTTACTTCTCATTACTCAAATTGCATGCTAATTCTTACATAAATATCTACAATGGCCGTCGTTCATCGTATCAAAATTATATATATATATATATATATATATATATATATATGATAAAATAGAGGCAAAAACAGTATCAGATTCTGGGGACACGTGACATGTTATATTGTGTACATTGAGGGCGACAACGACCTACATGGAATCTAATGACCTTTCCACTTCACATACGTACACTATTTTTATTTTTAATATTATAAATTAATTATATATGCTCTCTCTACGTACGGGATTATATAATTACAAGATAAATATTAATGAATAGAACTAAAGCAAAAGCTGCTCAGAGAAATTAATAATCATGCATGGTTTTGTTTTTTTGGGTATTTTTCGAAATCTGTATCAACACTAGTAGTAACCGATCGGCCTTGAATTTCTGAGTCAAACATTCCTTTTTATGTTTTATTAGTATCTAGATATATATATATATATATATATATATATATATATGTATGTATATATGTATGTATGTATGCATGCATGTATGAGGAGGTGAGGTGAGGTGGGGGTGGGGGTGGGGGTTGGGGTTGGGGTGTGTAGCTTTATTTGGAGAATAAGTAACTTTATTCGTTGTTGGTAAGCATAGCAATCGCAGCCTTGATTTTAACAAAAGTGAAATACTACTAAAGATTCCTGCTGGCGATGAAGATTGAAGATGAGCAATTCCACTGATTGTACTGAGCCCAGTACTTGTTTACTAATCCCGCCCCACTCTTGCGAGTACGAATTCTATATCGCACTTTGAAAAAAATTAAAGATTGAAAATGAGTTTATAATAAATTATAATATATTTATATAGCAACTTGGATTAATCATTTTTATAAAGCAAAATGCCTATGAAATTTCTGATTCATTTTTAAATCTTGGTGCTGCATTCGTTACGTGATTCATGGGGAACAGAAATCGAAAATTACCTCTTTGGCTCCCATTTCCAAAGAAACATTGGTTTCTGGGATTTATTTCCAAAACACTTTTTCGGGTTTTGGAATTGGGGAATTGTTGAGTTTTGGGATCAAATTTTAATTTTGAGTGGGGACATGATGAAAAATTTTCGTGTCTTTTGAGAATCTTGTCAAATCCCCCCCCCCAGACCCACTTTTGTTATAACGTCAAAAAAATTCGAACTATATATATATGATCATTACAATCAAGAGACAATATAATTCCCATGCATTATTGACAAATCATTGTAAAAATTAGAGCATATTAGTTAGTGAAATTTTCTTGGGAAAGTGACCTGCGACTAAAGTACGCAAGTCTAGGTAGATTTTCTGAACATTTTCAAGAATTGTGCAAAAGTGAATAGTTTGGATTTTACGATTGCGTTGCATATATGTACCTTAGCTTCGTTTGGTAATTTTTGGGAATCCAAAGCACCCAAGGTCGATCTAGAGAGAAATATTCATTTCTTCTATTTTTTGAACAATATTTATATATATATAGGTGGCATATATACATACATATTTATAAACTACATTATAAAGTTGATAAGCTTAGTGTAACTTTGATGTATTGGTATGTTTTTAAAACACGTGTAACATTTAATTTTCATCTTTACATATATATATGAAAATGTTCTAAAATTAGTCATATATAAGTTGGTCCGTTTATATATTATTTGTCTATCTTCAAATAATTTTTTTTTAAATTTAATTTGATATTCTTATTGTCCGTGTGTGTAGTATCATGTCAGAATTATTCCAAATGAAAATCATGAGTCATTACGGAATGCATGCCCGAGTATTAATTACTTCAATTTGCATTTAATATTTGATTGGTGTAGCAGAAAAAGAGTGAGGAGACGAGGAAATCCGACAATGTAAATTTGATTTTGACATGGACGATAACTTTCATGACTGTATTAATATTTGTAAATCCTTATAAAAAATTATATGGAATTTCGATCCTTCATAAATTTGCAAAACTTGTAAATGAAAAGTACTTCATAATAACTTTTTCAAACGTTTACAAAAACTACTGAAGAATGATCATGAATATAGAGATCGTTGCAACAATATTTACACATAAATATATGAAGTACTATTTATCCTTGAAATGATCTCTTGACCCATTAATTACTACCATGAATATGTAACTAGAGATTCTAGTTTAATTCCATAATTTTTCAGATCTTTACCCATTATTACCATAGTTTTTAACGAAATAATTGGCTATACAAAGAAAACCATATTTCACATGTACATATATAGTTTCCTTCAAACTTCTGATAGAAAATTTTAAGATCTCTAACTCCAAACAAACAATGCTATATATGACATGTATGAAGATTATAGAGAATCGAGCCATATCGGTAACATACATTAATGAATATTGGTAATTAACTAGCTAGCACTAAGTAATCTACCTACGAAGGCTTCAAAGTGGAAAAAATATATATTTTTATCTATTAATCCAGGAATCAAAAAATATAGTACTGCTGAATTTTATTATTGCCACGATCGTCATCTAGCTTGAATCTTGATCGCATGCATGCAAAATAAATTTACACGATCTCAATTATTTTTTTTCATGTGAAAATTATCCCGTTTTGTAATTAATTATTAAGAGGGATTTATTCTGTAGATATGAACCTGGATTGAATATGATGATATATATTCCAATTAGCATCACATTTCTTGAAAAAAAAAAATACATTAGATTTCAACGATGTCTAATTAAACATACAAAAGCTACAAGAGATCACACACACAACACACAAATTAAGATAAAAATGAAAAGTAATTAACCTACCAAATCCAGGGTTTTCCAATCCTCGATCGATATATCTTTCACTAGAAAATTAAATCAAATTTTCTTGAACCAAGATTGTATCTCGAGCCGGATCAAAGCTTTGAACGAAACTAATAACTTCACACATACTTGAAAGATTCACAAGGTAGTATTATTTGTTGAAGAAGAGCTGAAAGTCGAAAGATCGGTCCATGCAGCGGCGGCGGCAGCCGGAGGAGGAGCAGCTGGACTACAGCTCCAATTACCATTATATGCTTGTATATTTTCTCCCAAGAATTGCCTCGATAAATTATGCTCAGGGTTTCCTTCCATTTTCATAGATGTCGAAATTACTTGACTAATATTCATTGAACTAGAAATCTTGGGTCTCAACTGATCATCGATATGGCTCGTTTCACCGCCTTGAAACTGGTACATCCCCGCCGGAGACGGGTCTAAACCACCGCCCAAGAAAGGGAACTGCTGCAGTCGCCACGGCTCGCCACCGGAGAAAAGTGAAGCCACCCCACCACCACCACCACCACCACCAAGAAAGCTGCTAACCCCCGTGGGAAAGTTCATCTGATGATCATGACTTGCAGTGCTAACCATCGGCGAAGATATCCCGCTGTAATTTAACGCCATTTCGTTGCTGAAGTTATCGGTGAACTGACTTAGAGGAGACATGAATCGAAGCGAGGGAAGAATTTGAGGCGTGAGGCCAAGCATGTTGCTTTGTGATACACCATTAATGGTGGAGATCATATTGCTCGTAGAACTGCCGCCGGTTGGTTGCCTGACGTCGCCACTAGCCGGAGACTTCGAGCTGTTTGATTTGCTTCTTTTGTTCCTCCGGCAACCGCCACCGACCGGAACATTCCTCAGCGCGCCGCCTCTGGTCCAGTACCTTCTGCAAGTCTTGCAAAAGTGACGCGGCTGAGAGAGACTGTAGTTGTTGAAATAACAAAACTTTGTGTTTGTAGAGTCGCAACGAGGGCACTTGAGAGCTGTTTCCGGCATCGGCATGTTAGCGAGCCGAGCCCTTTCCGACATGGAACCGGGCCGTATTGAACTCGAACCAGCTCCTCCCACTCCATGTGGCTGAGGAGGAGGAGGAGGAGGAGTCACCGGCGGTGCAATCAGACAAGGGTTTGCACCGCTGCTTCCAATTATCTGCTGACTACTTTGTTGCTGAAAAACAAAAAATCAATAAAAAGATGGTATATTCATCAAGAAATTAAAGAGACCACAAGGTATAATAAGATGAAAAAACATACAGATTAACAAAAAGGGGTTCGGAATATTTATCTTTAAAATCCTTTACTTTTGCAAAATTAAAAGCATATATGATAAAAATAAATAATACACACAGAAAAAATAAAGCTAAAAAAGAAGGGAAAAAAAAAACCCCTCTAATTAATAAGCTACCTGATGCCAGTTGGAAGGATCAAGATAAGCAGGAATGGAAGAAAAAACCATTGTTCTTGAGCTTTAATTCTTTCTCTTTTGTAAAGGTTATTTGGTTTTTGGGAGAGGTAGTGGAGAATCACATCAACTAGAGGCCAGGCCAGAGAGAAAAATTTTAAAAAAATCAAAATAAAAAAGGAGAAAGAATATAAAAAGAAGATCAATGAGAATATAATAGGAGCCAAAATAAAGTAGAGGGCTAACTAGCTTTATGCATGTATATATATATATACATATAATATGTACACACACACACACACAAACATGAAGCACTAAATTGTTTTCACTATGTCTTGCTAGCTAGTTTTCGTTTTATTGCTTTTTAGGGTTTCGAGAGTACTGTGATGTTTTTTTTTTTAGCTTTATTACTTAGTCTTTAAGCTTCTGTTCTGCTAGCAGTATTGCATGGAAAAAGTTGCGGTCTTCTATCATTTTTTTGTTTATACATATAAATATAGCAATAGATCATGTCTATATTCTATCTTTGTGTGTAATATATAAATATATATATATATATATAATTCACCAAAAAACTTCACTAGAATTTAAATTTTTTAAAAAATATGTGCCTGACTTCCAACCGAATGAAACTTTTTTGGGCTCTTTTTTGTGCTCTGCATTCCACCCACCAATATTTCCACATATACGTTTACGTACATATACTTTTATGTGGATACATTAGGTTCTGTCATATGTGAAATATGATACATTTACAACTTTTAAGTGTTCGAGTTGAGTATTTAGTAATCAAACAATTGTTAGATAGATAAATATCATTTTTTTTCCAATTCCTCTTCTGATTTTTGTTTGTCATTATTTTTTTTTGTTTTTAAGAATTTTTTATTTTATTTTATTTTTTGAAATCTCGTTTTTTAGATTGTGTGAATCGCGTTTGTGATACCAATGGATATCATATTAATGGCCCAAAAATGCCTATATAATTCTGCCGGCCACAATCGGGCCTTCTTTGGCCCAAATGCTAATTGGTTTATATCAATGCAATCTCACCAAATTCAGAGGTTTTAGATGGGAATTATTTATTGATAAAATAACTAAGACTGATTTGGATCGATGAATTTAGAACCAAGGAATATTTCAAACTATTGAGAATTAAAACCAATCGCAGCAATAAACAAGCATAATCAAGAACACAAGAATTTTACTTGGTTCGGGTTTTGAATTACCCTACATCCAAGGTTCTTGGATTTCTCCAATGGAATCTACTAATCACCAAGATATTTACAATCGTTACAATCCTCCTCAAGACTTCAAATTAATGCACACAACTCATAAACAAAAAAGATAAGAAGAGCAAGCAAGAACATCTTCACTTCAGTAATTCCTTGAGTTTGTATACGTCGAGATCTTCAAGATCAGAGATTCTCTGATTTAGCCCTAATTTACAGAGCATTCGATTTCTTAGAATTTCATATGAAAGAATGAAGAACTCAGCAGAGAAGATCGAGCTGCTTTTATCTACACTTGAAGAAGTTGTTAACCCCCTTAACTGCCATTAGAATATATATAACCATAAACTAATCAGATTTAAGCGTAGGCCGTTGGATGTAGTCTTCTCTCAGGAAATAATCTCAGCCCTTCAATTAAGTCAGCTCAATAAAATGAGTCAACTTAATTACTCCACAAATCTCCACCTTTTACTCATTTTATCATAACATAAAAGATTCCAATGAATATACAATATGACAGTAGAGCTATCTACTCCATGATGTTGAGCACACCCAAAGCATCTTTGAGTTTGCCCACAGAAATGACCTTAGTTAACATATCTGCAGGATTAATAGTTGTATCAATCTTTTGTACACTGATTTGACCTCCAGAAATAACATCTCTCACAAAGTGCAGCCGAACATCTATGTGCTTTGTTCTCTCATGGAACATAGCATTCTTAGACAGATGAATGGCACTTTGAGAATCACAAAAGATAATTGCAAACTTCTGAGTAAATCTTATCTCTTCAATGAAGCCCCTAAGCCACATTCCTTCCTTAACCGCTTTTGTAAGTGAGATGTATTCAGATTCAGTTGTAGATAGAGCTACAACATGTTGTAGGCTTGATTTCCAGCTTACAACATTACCACCAAATGTAAACACATATCCTGAAATAGATCTTCTTCTATCAAGATCTGCCGCATAGTCAGAATCACAATACCCAGTTATTGTGCTTATTGAATTTCCAGCTCTAGAGTATACTAACTTCAGTTGTGCTGTCCCTTTAAGATATCTGAATAGCCATTTAACTGCTTGCCAATGATCTCTGCTTGGTTTGCTCATAAATCGACTAAGCAATCCTAATGCATATGAAATATCAGGTCTAGTAGACACCATCAAGTACATGATACTACCTACTACATTGGAGTATGGAACAGATTTCATGTGTGTAAGCTCCAGTTCTTCATCTTCTTCCTTGACAGCCACTAACTTGAAATGAGCTCCAATAGGTGTATTTACAGTCTTAGCATCTTTCATATCAAAAATGTTTATCAGACGTTGTATATATCTTTCTTGAGATAAAGCTAAAGTACCTGCCTTTCTGTCCCTTATGATTTCAACTCCAAGAATTTGCTTTGCTGACCCGAGATCCTTCATTTCAAATTCAATACTCAATAGATGTTTCAATCTCTGTATTTCATTTTTATCTTTACAGGCTATCAACATATCATCAACATAAATTAGTAGATATATGTAAGAACCATTTGAGAGTACATTGAAATACACACAACTATCAAATTTTGATCTCTTAAAACCTTGCTGCACCATGAAGTCATCAAAGCGCCTATACCATTGTCTAGGAGCCTGCTTTAAGCCATATAGAGACTTTTTTAAAAGACAAACTTTTCCAGCTTGTGACTTCCTTATAAAACCTTCTGGTTGAGACATCAGAATTTTTTCATCAAGGTTTCCATGCAAGAAGGCAGTCTTGACATCTAACTGCTCAAGTTCCATGTCATACATTGCTGTAATGGCAAGAAGAATTCGTATTGATGTGTGTTTAACTACATAAGAAAACACCTCATGATAGTCAATACCCTCAACTTGAGAGAAGCCCTTTGCCACAAGTCTAGCTTTGAATCTAGGCGGCTCAATACCTGGTATACCTGGTTTCTTCTTGAATGCCCATTTACATCCAATGATTTTTCTATTCTTAGGTCTGTCAATTAAAGTCCAGGTGTTATTCTTGGCTAATGAATCAAATTCATCTTGCATAGCCTTTTTCCAGTAAGGCCAATCTTTGCTCTGTTGTGCTTCAGAATAACTTGTAGGTTCATGAAGATCTAGGAAATCAGCAACATTAAGATCAAAAGCTATGAACTCTGAGGATGCAAATCTTGATGGAGGTTTTATTTGTCTCCTAACTCTGTCTCTGGCAAGAAGATAGTCAGTCAAATGCTCACTGTTATCAACATCTTCTGAACTTCCATCTTGATTTGAATCCTTATTTCCATCAGTAACATGATAAAATTGACCATCATCATAAAAAACTTCAGATTGAATGGGAATAACTCCACCTGCATTTAAATCTCCACCAGTGTTCTCTTTGGTGAATTGTTCCCTGCCACAATATGGAAACATCTGCTCAACTTGTTTAGAGCTGGCTAAATCTAAAGAGAGCATGTTAGTTTTATAAAAAAACATTCTCATTAAAGATCACATCCCTGCTGATTATACATTTTAAATCATCAAGAAGCCACACTTTATAGTCTTTTACACCATTAGGATAACCAAGAAATATGCCTTTCTTAGCTCTTGGATTAATTTTTCCTTGATTTGCATGAACATACACCATACACCCGAAAGTTCTAAGATGTTTAAAGGCTGGTTTTACATTTGACCATTTGTGTTCAGGTGTCATGAAATCAATGGCAGAAGATGGTGACAGATTTATAAGATAACAAGCAGTAGATGCAGCTTCAGCCCAAAACTTACTTGGTAATCCACTTTCACTTAACATGCATCTTACTTTATTCATAATGGTTCTATTCATTTGTTCTGCTACACCATTTTGTTGTGGTGTGTATGTGCAAGTTCTATGCCTAGCTAGTCCATTTTTGGCACAGTAGCTATCAAACTCATGGTTGCAGAATTCTAAACCATTATCAGTTCTTAACTTCTTGATTTTATTCCCCATTTGGTTTTCAACTAACGTCTTCCATTCAACAAATTTACAGAAGGCTTCATCTTTTGTTTTAAGGAAATAAACTCATACCTTTCTAGAGTAATCATCAATGAATGTAACAAAGTATTGAGCTTTAGAGAGTGAGAATGGTACCTTAGATGACCCCCATAGATCAGAGTGTATATAATCAAGTGCTGATTTTGTAATATGTGTTGCTGTTTTGAAACTCAGCCTGTGTGTCTTTCCTAAGACACAACTTTCACATAAATCCAGCTTGTTTATATGCTTAAAATCCAGCAGCCCTTGTTTGCATAGTTCTTGTAGTCCTTTAAAACTCATATGCCCAAGTCGTTTGTGCCAAAGCTGGGTCTGATCAGTCTCTGAAGTGGCTATATTCACATCAGTGGTTATGGTTGTTCCTAGCAGGACATATAAGCCATACTTCAAAGTTCCTTTCATGACAACCAAGGATCCCTTCACTACTTTCAATATTCAATTTTGAACTTTGTATGAAAGTCCTCTTTCATCAAGAGTACCTAAAGAGATTAGATTTCTCTTTAGATCAGGTATATGTCTTACTTTAGTAAGCAATTTGACAGATCCATCCCACATTTTCAACTTCACTGTCCCAACACCATGAATTTTGCAGGATTCATTGTTCCCTAAAAGAACCTGTCCTGGATCTACTTCTTTATAATCCAGAAACCATTCTTTTCTAGGTGACATATGGTATGTACAACCAGAATCCAATATCCATTCTTCCTTGGGATCATCTGTGGATATGGTCAATACTTCTGCAGCTTCATATCCATCATGAATGTTAGCTGTATCACCTGTAAGAGTTGAATCTTGTTTTTTATTCACCTTCCTTTGAGGACAGTTCCTTCTCAAGTGGCCTTCTTTCTTACAAGTCCAGCAAGTAAATTTTGGCCTTGATTTCGATCTGGAATCTCTCCTGCCTTTATTATTCCATTCCTTCCTTTCGATGGATCTACCTCTAATATGTAATCCCTCTCCAACAAATTTAATGTTCTTGCCATTGGCCTTTAGATCCAATTCTTTTGAGTATGCAGCTCCTGTCACTTCTTCAAGAGTCAAGGTCTCTCTTCCATATTTCAGAGTATCTCTTAGCTGATCATAGGCCTTTGGCAGATAGTTTAACAAGAAAATTTCTTGATCCTCCTCATCGATTTTTACTTCCATATTTTCCAGATCAGACAACAACTTGGTAAACTCATCAATATTCTCATCTATAGACTTATTCTCATCCCTCTTGAAGCTATAGAATCTCTGTTTCAGATAAATCCTATTTGGCAAAGCCTTAGTCATATACAATTGTTCTAATTTTATCCACATTTCGGCAGCAGTCTTTTCCCTGACTACCTTTCTCAAGATTTGATCACTCAAACTTAGAACAATGGTATTTCTGGCTTTCTTTAGAATTTCGGATTTATTCTCCACTTTGTCAGAGATCTTGGATTCACCTTGTAGTACTTCATCCAATCCCAGATTTCCAAGATGTGCAATCATCTTTTCTCGCCATAGATTGAAGTCGTTTTTACCATCAAATTTTTCAACTTCAAATCTTGATGTAGGCATCGTCAAAGAGTGTCTCTGGCCAGTAGACATTTTCTCAAGAAGTCAACACGAAGATTTAATAGAAATCAGCGGAAGAGATTGATACAACTCCAAATCTAGCAGCACCACAGATTCTCAAGCCCAGATAATTACCGAAGCTCTGGTACCAATTGTTGAGAATTAAAACCAATCGCAGTAATAAACAAGAATAATCAAGAACACAAGAATTTTACTTGGTTCGGGTTTTGAATTACCCTACATCCAAGGTTCTTGGATTTCTCCAATGGAATCTACTAATCACCAAGATATTTACAATCGTTACAATCCTCCTCAAGACTTCAAATCAATGCACACAACTCATAAACAGAAAAGATAAGAAGAGCAAGCAAGAACAGCTTCACTTCAGTAATTCCTTGAGTTTGTATACGTCGAGATCTTCAAGATCAGAGATTCTCTGATTTAGCCCTAATTTACAGAGCATTCGATTTCTTGGAATTTCATATGAAAGAATGAAGAACTCAGCAGAGAAGATCGAGCTGCTTTTATCTACACTTGAAGAAGTTGTTAACCCCCTTAACTACCATTAGAATATATATAACCATAAACTAATCAGATTTAAGCGTAGGCCGTTGGATGTAGTCTAATGGATGTAGTCTACTCTCAGGAAATAATCTCAGCCCTTCAATTAAGTCAGCTCAATAAAATGAGTCAACTTAATTACTCCACACAAACTCATGATAAATACAGTTATATCTATACTATATATATATATAAAAGTTGAGCATCTTAGAGTGAGAACACCAACTTTTTTTGTCCAAAATTGTCCTTTACACTAGATAAATAAGTAAAATTGATTTTATTTAAATATTTACATATTTTTCTCAACTAACCATTATATATAAGATAAAATGATAAATAAATTTTAATTTTTGTTTTATATTATTTTAGAAATGTAAAAATACTTTTAAAAATTATTGAAAAAATAAAAATATTTATATAGAACATATAATACTAAAAACAATATATATAATTTTATACACACACAGCGCGCTGTGTGCGGTCATACTAGTTTTAATAATTGAATCGGAAGCATTTCAAACGAATCTATTATACGGGGAATTTGAAATCCATCGCATTAGTTAAAAAACAAGTAAAAACGTAAAATGATGAATTTCAAATTCAAGGAATTTAAGCGTAACTAAACAAGCGGGATGAATTTTTTGTTACATATTTGAAATCATAATTAGTTCCAAATCGGATCAATCCAAATGCAACTTTAAATGTATTTTAGGTTGCGAAATTTCTGAGAAATTTTTTTATATATAATTTAATTTTTAAGAAGAGCTACATATATCCACTACTAGCTACTTCTAGGCTTAACAACTAGCTAGTAAAATGAACTTATACCACTTGTTAAAAAAAAAATAGATGAAGCTTTCACATCATATTGTATATATCCACCAAAACATAAACAAGTTTCACCAATCAATAATCAAGAACCTCAACCAAATAACCTAAACAACGCCAGATTCATTGACTCGGGCATGCATGAATGTATGGTGAAGGGATCAAATCGGCGCGACAGATAGGGCAACTCGGGTTGCTATCGACCCACCTATCGATACAACTCGAATGAAACGCGTGAGAGCATTCGGGCAACACTCGCACCCCTTGGCCTTCCATGAACTCGCCCAAACACACCACGCACATATCCTCCTTGCACTCTTCCGAGAACTCGGACGTGACAATCACTTGTAATGTCAGTTCGTCCATATTTTTAGCGGCCTGCGCGTTTTCTCGACCATTCTCGAGATCATCATCTTCCCCTTGGTTCGTGGAAATAGTCGAACGTAGAGTTTGGGTCCCATTGCTTAGCACGAGAAAGCAATGGCAAATCGCCACGGCTACGGAACCCGCCATGATCCCTAAAAGCCCCACGAGCAATGGGTTCATTAGTTCAAAGATGGCTGTGGAATATTGTAGCTAGTATTTTTCAGTTCATTTGTTATATATGAGGATATAATTATTTATAATGCGTGTGATATTATGGTGTGCGTGGCGTTACGGGAACGTCCCTGTAGCGATGAAGGAAAATTCTTTTTGTGAACGCATATTTGGACTCACTTGCATGAAAAGGATATTATGGGCGGAACGTAAATTTGGAGCTATAATTCACTCTTGTTTTGGATTTTGTGCAACAGCAACACTATCTGAAACATTCAACTCACGAAAAATTTAGTTATTCATTTACATCAATATAATGTTGATGAGCTAGCATTGAGTTGTTGTCACATTATTGGCCGACACGTGTGTGTGTGAATATATAGTAAGGCACCGCTTAGTACTGAGGATCGGATATCGATTGATTATCATATTTATTTTGACTCAAGTTTTATAAAAATTAATGTCATGCATCATTAATTCATTATCTTATTATTAAATATATAATTCATCATCATATCCACGATATTATCATTAATCCAAGTGATACTTAATTGTACCTCTATGGCTCTATCTTAGAAGATCGATATTTGGATTATTGAACTATTTAAAATCATTTGAAATACTGCATCCTTAATAATTATCATTTTTTGTCACATGTGTACTTGTCAACGTCATACTAATTAATTATTTTAACTTATTTATTTTCTAGGATTTACAAAAAGAGTGTCAAAACTCAAAAATATATTATTATCTATGACCTGCAATATTCTCCCTTCCCTACATTCTTTTGGATTATGTGATAAAAACAACTAGCAAAATAATTTTGGTGAACTATTTTTTAAAAATATGATCCTTGTATATATGTGAATTTGAATACACCCAAATACAATTGAGAGTGTTATTTTTTAAAATAAAAAAAAAAATTGGATTTTGACCAAGATTATTCTCTTTTTTATGTTGCGTACTTGGTAATCATAAAATTATTCATATCAACTAGCAAATTAATTTATGGACCTTTAAAAAAATAATTAATTTATGGAATTATAAATTATAAACTAGAAAAGGAATTGTGTTTGACATGATTGATGAGATAATATAATTTAATTATTGACGATAAGCAAAAATATTTGGAAGCGCGTGAGACATGATATATAAAAGCAATTATTCGAAGAAAATGGGACAAGAATATCAATTTGAAATTAATACATGAAAGGCAAATTAACATTCTGTATATGGTGTTAGCTGAATTTATCACATATAATTCAAAGTATATATATCGGAATTAATCTATAGATCCACAATAGTACACTATGTACTAAACTTTGTACGGAGATGTTTTAAAGCTATACCAAATAACCTCGTATTAGATTAATACTATGAATTAATGATAATTGGGTATGAAATAACGGTTGGACTCATGCAAGAGATATAATGGATTCTCATTTCAAAAAGCACAAAGCTTTTTGTCCTCAAACGATATAAAATAATTATTTATTATATTGTGTTATTGCACAAGCGAGAATTACAAAAAGGTGATAAATTCCATTTATTAATTTGGGAGTTTGCACATTGACTAGAGGAAGAGGTTAATCGAATAGAGAACAAGAATGAATTATATATTAGGAAATAAAATATAATGATAATTGAAGCAAACACTATTTTTTGACAAGTGTTAAAGTTTATATATCCTTTCTAAATTCGTGCTCGAATAAGTCAAGAAAAGATGAATCTACGATATATATTTTTTCGCAAGAGCACCAAGGGGCTATCCACCAATCGATAAGCACTATAAAAAGCCATTTCACTTTTCAATTAAAGAAAAATGACATTATTTGTGAGTATTTTTCTATAAAATATAAAATAAATTTTTCCTTCAATACTCTAGGAGTCTAATATCGTTAGAATCATAAAATATGCAATTAATGTTACAGATTAATACTAAAATGGGATATAATATATATGTCTATATCTACGAGATGTTGATTGAAATATTGCCTAGGCTCAATAATCCACTGCAATAACTATTTTGCATTTGTTTTCACTTTATAAAAATGATCGCACAAATTACTGTACAATTTTATTATAATTCATTATAATTCATTTAAACGTTCGATGCCTTTCATGTGAAACAAGAGCATTACAATGTCAGACATTTAACTATGGATTATACAATATTGCATCTAATTATAAAGTTTTTGATCCTCTATTCTAGTCAAAATTAAATATTTGGATCGTGTTCAATAATCAATCCTCATATTCTATGAGGGGCTCACTCCTTACTTGGAGGATCCACATCCACTAATTATTATTTTACCATATATATTATATAGGCTGAAATTTATCAGCACATAGAATAGAAGGGGAAAAAAACCCTAAACATCTATTATTTCATTGTTGTTGGAAACTGGAAAGATTTGAAAATCCTACTGATGTCAAAATGTACTTCAAACTTAAAAGGATCCTCCTAATAACCGTGTGATATTTCTTTTGATCCCTTTTTTGCTTTCACCCAATTTTTAATTGATTTAAATATTATAATTAATGTTGCTCAATCAATAATTCACTTTGTTATGCTTTCTTTTCTTTTGTTGGTGGGCCAAGCCCCATGAACTTCTAAGTAATACCATCAAACGATGCTCCTCTTGTCATCAAATATCAATCATCCTATTAGTTTAAAATTCACAATAAAAAAATCCACTTTTGATTTCATCAAGGGCATGTTTGGTATCCAAAAACGGTATATTCGAGACCACGTTATTGATAACATGGAATTATGAGTAGGTTTTTCGTGAGATTCGTGAGACGGATTTATGGATCGACTCAGTCCTTATTAAAAGTAATATTTTGACATTAAAAAAATATGTTTTCATGTATCGAATTAAATAAAAGATTCGTCTCACAAAATTGACATATCATATATCTCATGATAACTTTTATGTCAGTTTATTCGGTGTCACGTGACAGGAAATGAATCGAGTCAAGTTAGCTTCCAAGATTTCTTGAATAATCTCTAAGATAATTAAATTTGTCCAATTTGTTTTGCATAGTTTGTAATCAACACGCCAACTCACACAAGTACCCGACTTTTACTAAACTCCAACCCCAATAATTCTCTTTCATAGGACTCAATGAATTATTGTATTTATTTATGAAAGTCTCCTAGCAAAATGCCCCTACCGTTTTTATATTATTTTGTGCACTTTTATATATATATGCACACACGCAGTAGAGACATTTTAAACAGTGTTTTTATAACCGGACTGGTAATCGAACCGGCCTATTTAAAAAAAACGATCCAACCGGTCGGACCGTTTTAACCGGACGGTCGAACCGAAAAATCGTTTATATAATATAATCTAATAAATAATATATTTTGAATTTTAAAAACTCAAAAATATATATAAATAGAAAATTATATATATATATATTTGTCATAGTTTGAAAGCTAAATAAATATGTAAATATATTCAAAATGTCAATTATACTTCTAAATTATTTAAATAATTAATTATTTAATTTTTAAAAAATCAATAATTATTAAAATAATTTTTTAATGAAGTACAAATTCCAAATAATCATTTATATATAAAAATATATTAAATTTAAAGTTTTTAAAATAAAAAATTCAAATTTTCAAAAAAAAATAAAAAAAATTGAAAAACCGGTTCAACCGGTTCAATCGGTTTTCCGGTTATTGACCGGTCCAACCGGTTCTTGACCGGTTTTGACCGGTTCTGACCGGTTGGACCGGTTTTCCGGTTGCCGGTGAAGTTCCGGACCGGACCGACGACCGGTTCCCGGTCGAACCGGCCGGTCCGGTCCGGTTTTAATAACATTGATTTTAAATTTGAATTATCTAGTAAAATTTTTAATTAAGTCAAGAAAAATTTTTAATTGAAGTTTGAACTACTACACCATCAAACTAAAAGTCATTCCAAAAAAAAAAAAGAATTAAATAACAAAGGTTTGATTTCATCAAATCAATATTTTAGAGCCTAAATCTAGATTTAGATTCTCATATAATTCATGTTCTCCATTATGAGTGTGATGATCATATTAAAACTTTAAAAAATTTACTACAAATTTTCGTGTACATAACAAGTATAAGTAAGATATTATAATATACTGAAATAAATATAATTTTTTAATTCATAAATGTCTATATTATAAAACACAAAAACTCTCATGCAATGGTATTACGATGTAATTTTGTGAGATGAATTTCTTATTTTATTCGATACATAAAAAATAATTATTTTTGATGTGAGAAAAAATAATATGAATCGAGTCTACTTTTTTTCTTTTTTATGACGTGATAATTCATAGTCACTATCTTTCGATGTACACTGAATAAATCATCGAACTAATGCAATAGTTCATTCGTAAATCATGATAATCAAGTAAATCATGCTACACAACTCTGCGAGTTTGATTTCATGAATAAACACCGTCTTGAACTAAACAACTCTACAACAATTCAATTCAAAATAATGTTGATTTATGAAATCGAACTATGACATCTGACCTCTAACCAAGCACATCGAGTCTACTCTTGTTACATGTAGGTGACAACCTAGATACATGTTATAAAATCAGTCTTTACCGTTGATTTTAATGATAAAATGGATCAGTGACTCCTAAATAGTACGAAATGCAAGGGAAGGAATTATTACAGCATAAACACAGAATTTCCGCTGTTTTTTCCACTGAATCGTCACCACGCCTATAAATCAGAGACCCCTTCTTGCGTCCCACATTGCTATGTTTTCGAAACTCCTCAACATACAGCATTTTGCCTTTAGGATATCTGTTTCACTCTCTTTCCACGTCTCTGACGACAAAAATTCTCCAAGGGGTTGCTAAAAAAATCGAGTCTTTTTGGTGTGTTGTAGGGGTGATCTATATTAGCGTAGAGTGAAATTGATTTGAAGATGAGGATCTTGAGCTCCGTGAATTCTTCGCAGTGCCCGAGTGTGCGTGGGTTCTTGGTTGTGGAGGCTTACCCCAAAAGGTGTTCGTCCAAGATCCCCTCGGATTTGGTGCTCTTCTTGGGGCTCGGCTTCATTGATTGGTAATTTTATTACAGTCTGTGAGTATATAGGATCGGCATTAATCAAGTATTTTACGCATAAGTTTAAGTAGGAAGGGGGAGGAACAGATTTCGTATCTTTTCTTTCTGGGATTTTCAGGGTTAGAGTAATGGATATGATTTGTTTGATGAAATGTCTTCTACCGTCGTGTGGAGGGTTCGAGAAGGTTATTGGCTTAGGGTTGGATGTGGTCTCTATCTAGATTTCTCTTGTTTTTTCATAGTTTATTTTGAAGACTAAGATCTTGATTTTGTTGGTTTTTTTCGTGGTTTTTCTTTTTTAGTTCTTGCTCTTGGATTATTATTAGTATTCTGTTTCTGTAACTTGGGATGAATAAAATTAGGATCTTGATGAGGGTGGGAGTTTGTAACTGGGATTGAAATGGTTAAGGTGTTTATGAAGATTTGATTTCCAAATTGTTGTTGTTGGGGTAAATACAAATCCCCTAAATAAAGGATGCCCGCTGAGAAAAGAATAGTTTGTGAGCTAGGAGACACTCTTTTGACAGCTTTGTCAATGGAGAATCATCACCCTTCAACCCTCTTGTCCATGGATTCAAGTGCCTCATCCTCACACGAAGAGCTAGACCTCGAGATGAATCGCCAAGTTGCCTCAACCCTTCCACCTGATATAAATATACCCTTTTCAGCTGAGATAAGCCCTGAACATTGTGATATTCTTGATGTTGGACTCGGAACTCAAGTTTATGAGACTGATAGTGTTCCCAAAGTTCTTGGTAAGAAATATGCAAAAAGGGTCGATAGCATCTGGGGCGCTTGGTTCTTCTTTAGCTTTTACTTTAAGCCAGTGTTGATTGAGAAATCAAAATCGAAAATCAAAATTGATGGTAATGGAGTTTCTGGCTTCAATAAATCTGATATCCAGCTCGATGTATTCATGGTTCAACATGATATGGAGAATATGTACATGTGGGTTTTCAAGGAACGGCCTGAGAATGCTCTAGGGAAGATGCAGCTCCGGAGTTATATGAATGGGCACTCTCGCCAAGGAGAGCGTCTCTTTCCATTCAGCGTCGACAAAGGTTTCGTTCGGTCTCACAAAATGCAACGGAAGCATTATAGGGGGCTTTCTAATCCTCAGTGTATTCATGGCATCGAGGTTGTTCCATCCCCAAATCTGTCAAGTCTTGATGAAGATGATCGGAAAAGATGGATGGAACTAACTGGAAGGGGCCTCAACTTAAAAATCCCATCCGAGGCTAGCGATTATAGCGCGTGGAGAAATCTTCCAAGTACTGAGCTTGATACCCATTCTCAGGCGAAGAAGTTGCTGAATGGATCTTTGCTAAATCTGTCGACTCATCCCTCCAACCACAACAGCGCGGACGGGATGGATCTATCACCTGTTAGCAACAAAAGGAAGAAAGATTTCTTCTCTAATGGGAACAATGATGATTGCTATTTACCAGTGAATGCTCTCGGTCGAGTTCCTCATTTAGAGGTTCACCAAAATGAACCGCGGTGGCTAAACGAATTTAGTGGGGTTTTGAGAAGCGCAAATGGACCTGTTACAGCTGCGAAAACAATTTACGAAGACGAAGAAGGTTATTTGATTGTAATAAGCTTGCCATTTGTAGACCTTCAAAGGGTGAAAGTTTCTTGGAGGAACACTCTCACGCATGGGATCATCAAGTTATCTTGTACGAGTACGTCTCTCACACCATTTATCAAGAGACAAAACCGGACTTTCAAGCTTACGGATGTATCGCCAGACCATTGCCCTCAAGGAGAATTTGTTCGAGAAATTCCACTCTCGACTCGAATCCCTGAAGATGCTAATATAGAAGCATATTATGATGGTCCGGGCACAATTCTTGAAATACTGGTACCTAAACCACGAGAAGGACCAGAGGAACATGAAGTCCGGGTATGTGTCCGTCCGCACCACGGGGTTAATGGTCTTATGTTGAACTAAAGTTCTCTCCCTCTTGAAGTTCAAGGTGGATAGCTTTTCTTTGTTCACTAGATTATGTATTTGATGTTATGTGTTTCGTTTTCAAGTAATGTATGTTATGTTGGTGATATGTCTGTAATAAGATATTGATGTAATTGCTTTTGCTATTGAAATTATGAATAATTTATCAATGAAATCATCTTTGACGAAGAAGAACTTGTGATTTATTTCGCATATGATATTATTGGATCATGTGAATTCCAATTAATAATTCCACAAAGGGTCTCATGTTTTATCGAATTTTTTTGGTATATATTTCATATTTTCGGGTTCCTGAATATTATAAAGTTATATTGTTAGTCATAGTAGTCACTTTGGATCTTTTATTTTAATCATAAATTATTGATTTTCATAATTGGCATATGGGGGGCCAATTGTGTATAGGGCATGTGGTGAAGTTTTACGATTATATTTTCAATTATTAAAAAAAATCACATCTCGGATAAGTAGGTGGATGGATGGATTATAACGTATTTTATCAAATTATTGATGATAATTACCAAGGAAGTTACAACTGGGGAAACTTTATCTATCACTCACCCCTTTCACCAAGAACGGGTCATATAATATTTTATCAAATTATTGATGATAAATTGTCGGCAATTAGAAAATTCAAGTTTCCGGATATGATTATAGTTTCTTCCAACTAATTTTTTGTTCTCCAAAATAAAAGCAAATAAATTATATATATAGAAAGAGTTTAATGTGGTGAACATATAGTATGGACATTTTTATAAGTATCGGCTGATCACTTCAGTTAATGATCACAAAGATGTACATGGTCGATGCTAACCAATCAAAATTCATGTCTAACTCATTCATTCACCGTGCATTTATTAGCACCGACTGATATGCTATATCACCTATTGGATTTACAGAACATAACAATTAACGGTGCTCACATAAGTACACATGATATGTGTTCACCATATTAAAAAAAAAAAAAAACACACACACACACACACACACAAAAGAGAGCAAAGATTGCGTGTATTTATGAAATTTCTTCTCATTTGGTGATAAGTAAATAGAAGAGATTTTTTTCATACGAAACCCCACTACTATTTGATAATATTTGACATTTATAAGGTGTAATAACATAAAATTTTGATGATCTGTACATATAGGGTTGAGAATTTGCAATAAAAAAATGAAATGGGGCTGGTTCATATGGTTGAGGAGACGTTGGCCTTTGTTTCTTTGGGGGGAATGGGGTCTACTTATCACGCCCATATTTTTAGGGCCAGTGTTTCCACGACACTTGGTTAATAATTGAAGTTGGTTGAAGCAACTGTAACAATAGGCTGGGCAACAAAATTTGTAATAGCTTTCAAATTTTGATGCAAATAATTGTGGAGGATGACTCGAATGTTCTTGTTCTTTTGTGGATTTTTCGGCCTTTGTCAGTTGCAACTTTTGTGCTTCATTCAACGCTTTGTGATTTGACGCATTATTATACTTAAGAGCACGACAATTAGTTGACGAGTAAAAAATAAAGTTGTATTACTATTATCGATAGATTTATAGCTCCGGACGGTGAGAGAACAGTATCGAAGATAATTCCGATGAAAACATTGATAACTAGTTGTAGGAGCAACTCCTTAAACTTAAAGCATCAAAATGAATAAATGATATACGGAACTACAATTGATAAGAGTTCTTCTAGTCATGAATATTTTTTTTATGTCTCAATCAAAATATAACATACCGTCATAGAACATGGTTCAATATCTTTATCATCTGTGTTTCGTGTCACAACTTTGTGAAGTTGTATTGATTCTTCTAGTGGATTAGATTATATAAATATTGTGTGGTTATTAGAAGATATATTTTTTATCAACATCACTTGTGTTGGCTTGTCTGGTCCGGAACGCAACAGCGACTCGTATTTAACATATACGGTCAATAGCTTTATCGTCCAAGGAAAAGCACCTGCACCAACCAAAAAAAAGGGGGGAATGTTACAAAAAGATTGTTTTTGATAAATACTTTGTTTTTTATAAATACTTACTTATGTCGTCGTCATAGAGAAGTTCGTACAAAGAAATTGCTCAAAAAGCATCTTAATTTGTAGCTTCACGTTTTATTGAACTTTTGAATCAACTCTGCTTTTTGAAAATTTAGATCAGGTAGATTCTCTGCGTTTACCACTTGCATCTTAACTTTTGACATTGGAAAATCTCCAATTAAGACACTTGTGGTGCCATTCGTCAAATCTTAAAAAAGACTTGTATGTTTCAGGTACGAAAAATTATCTCCAACTTGAATTGTGCCAAAACTAAGAAGAAAATTACACATTTGCTGAAAATTTGAGACAAACCCAAAGGTACTGATAAGCAAAAGATCGAGGCAGATACAAAGCACCATGGATAGATGCTCTCCCTCGAAGCACAAAGATTAAAAATGAAAAAGATAACATTAGTCCACCAAAAATTACTCGCGATAATGCTGGATAAAAATTTCACATGAATAAAAATGTTATGTTGACCATCTCGGTCTAAGAACTCCGGGCTCTAATAATGTAAGCTCGCCCATCAATAAGAACATTTAGTCGACCTCCTCAATCTTAGGGCCTGGACCGCTGCTGCCGGAAGGTGCTGGACCTTCATCATCATCCATGGGCGCCTCTCCACCTGCACCTTGGTACATCTTGGCAATTATAGGGTTGCAGATGCTCTCCAGCTCCTTCATCTTGTCCTCGAACTCGTCTGCTTCGGCAAGTTGGTTGTTTTCCAGCCACTGAATCGCTGAATCAATTGCATCTTCGATTTTCTTCTTATCAGCAGCAGGGAGCTTGGAGGCGATTTTCTCATCCTTAATGGTGTTCCTCATGTTGTACGAATAGTTCTCAAGAGCATTCTTTGCTTCTACCTTCTTTTTGTGTTCCTCATCTTCAGACTTGTACTTCTCAGCTTCTTGAACCATCTTTTCAATTTCTTCCTTGGAAAGTCTACCCTTGTCGTTGGTAATGGTAATCTTATTCTTTTGACCTGTTGTTTTGTCCTCAGCTGATACATTTAAGATCCCATTGGCATCAATGTCGAAGCACACGGTGATCTGTGGGACTCCTCTGGGTGCAGGGGGGATTCCGGAGAGCTCAAATTTACCAAGTAAATTATTGTCCCTCGTTCTTGTTCTCTCACCTTCAAAAACTTGGATCAGAACTCCAGGCTGGTTGTCTGAGTAGGTGGAAAAGACCTGTTCCTTCTTAGTGGGGATGGTGGTATTCCTAGGGATCAACACAGTCATGACACCTCCAGCAGTTTCCAGGCCGAGGGAGAGAGGGGTGACATCGAGAAGCAGAAGATCCTGCACCTTTTCATTACCCTCACCGCTCAAGATGGCAGCTTGCACGGCAGCACCATAGGCAACAGCCTCATCAGGGTTAATACTCTTGCAAAGTTCTTTGCCGTTGAAGAAGTCTTGTAGCAGCTGCTGAACCTTAGGAATCCTAGTTGACCCACCAACGAGGACAACATCATGAATAGAGCTCTTGTCCATCTTCGCATCCCTCAGACACTTTTCAACCGGTTCCATACATTTCCTGAACAAATCCATGTTGAGCTCCTCAAATCTGGCTCGCGTAATGGTGGTGTAGAAATCAATACCCTCATAGAGAGAATCTATCTCAATTGTGGTTTGTGCAGTGGACGAGAGAGTTCGCTTCGCTCTCTCACAGGCAGTTCTCAATCTTCTCAATGCTCGTGGGTTACCGCTGATGTCTTTCTTGTTCTTCCTCTTGAATTCCTGGACAAAGTGATTCACCATTCTGTTGTCAAAATCTTCACCTCCAAGGTGAGTGTCACCAGCAGTAGCTTTCACCTCAAATATACCCTCCTCAATGGTAAGAAGAGAAACATCAAAAGTTCCACCACCAAGATCAAAAATCAAGACATTCTTCTCGCCAACACTGGTAGCCTTTTTGTCAAGACCATATGCAATGGCTGCAGCTGTGGGCTCATTAATGATACGCAACACATTGATACCAGCAATTACACCAGCATCTTTTGTTGCCTGACGCTGAGAGTCATTGAAGTATGCTGGAACAGTTACCACAGCGTTCTTAACAGTGGAACCGAGGAATGCCTCAGCAATTTCCCTCATCTTAATCAAAACCATGGAAGAGATCTCTTCAGCAGCAAATTGTTTCTCTTCACCCTTGTAATTGACAACAATCATGGGCTTGTCACCTGGTCCAGCAACAACCTTGAAGGGCCACAACTTGATGTCACTCTGCACTGGAGCATCAGAAAATCTCCTGCCAATCAACCTCTTTGCATCTGTAAAAGAGAAGCAAAATCATTTCTTTCATCAAAACGAAACTGCATATGATATATCTTAACCAATAGAAAATAGTAGAGCAATTAGACACAACCCAGAGCAACAAAGACCGATGACAACATCCCATTTAAACAAACATAAAAAAAAGTCATTCTTCTAAATCTTGCAGGCTCATGGCACCAACATTGACACAGGAAATACAAACCACGGAGTAATGGAATAAAACAGAGAAGGCCAAAGAGTTTGGTGCGAAAAACAACATAGCCTGATCGGCAGATGTAAATGATTGATGAGGATAATGTTATAAAAACGACCACTTAAAACCTAAATTTTATAATGCATCTATTATCACCGTATGTGCACAACTCATTCAAAATCCCCCAATTATGGCTCTTAACATATCGGTTCAATCATAAATTACTCAGATGAAATCGGCAAATTAATACAGCACGAGCTAGATCAAACCTAGAACACTATGGATCCAGTTTCAGCAAGGTTAAACAAGGACTTCATCAAGGTTGGTTCTTGAATACCAAGAACTACTGAAAGAACTTTACTCAAAATATAACTTACAACAAATCCTGAAGGCTAAGCATAACTATTTGAATTCAGCGATGAAAATTTAACTCAAATAAAACTATATATATAAAGAAGCAGCCGATCACATAATCTAGTTTCATATACAAATCTAAGCTAAAACAAAACCAATACGGCTCACGTAGTAAGAGACTTAGCAAATTCAACAAAGAAACACTAATATCGAGAATTAACAACATGAGAAATCAGATCTACAAGCATATCCAACACGGAACAATTTCAAGAAAAGAATCACCAGCTTTGAAAATAAAACTTACCGAAAACAGTATTGATCGGATTCATTGCAACCTGGTTCTTGGCAGCATCACCGATGAGCCTCTCACTGTCGGTGAATCCAACATAAGAAGGCGTCGTCCGGTTCCCCTGATCGTTCGCGATGATTTCAACGCGGTCGTGTTGCCAAACGCCGACGCATGAATACGTCGTTCCGAGATCGATTCCGATAGCCGGACCCTCTCCTTTCCCTGCCATTGCAGCCTTTCTAGATCTAGATCTAAATTCACCAAAAAAACGATTTCACAAACTGAGAAAAAAACTAGACAAAAATCGCCGTTCGTAGATCTAGGGTTACTTCAATGAATTGCTCAGCGTGGTGTGAGAATATTTATAGAGGAGATGCAATGTCGTTTTGGCTTTGATTATCGCGTTCCAGAATGTTCGAAAAGCCTCATGTAACAGTCGTAGCCGTTAGATGGACAGGGGAAAAGTATTCAATGGTGGATGATTCTTTTGATTTTTCTTGTATTATATACTCCATTGGTTATACTAAAAAAAGATATTGTTTCCTTAGAAAATATCTTTAAGAAAAAATTAATTATGTTTTCCTAAAATAATATTTTCCTAAAAAATAAAAAAACATCCTTATAATACTATTGCTTTTTATAGGCAAGGTGTTTGTGGAACAATCCCAAAGTTTCTATTTTCCTTTTACTTTTAAGTTTTTTTATATTTATAAATAAATAAATAAAAAGTCGCAGCGGGTACATTAAAAATACAAATAATATGGTTCAAAAAAAATACAAATAATAAATTTGAGGTGCTTATCAATTATAAACCACAATTTTATTTTTACGATTTAGTTATAGTTTCATATAAAAAGCAATTTTTTGTAAATTGTATAGTTCGATTTGAAATTGTTAAAGTTTGGGGCTAGATATCTTCTCTTAAATTTATAAATGGTATCAAATCAATCATTAGGTTTTTTTAAGTAAGTCAATTCATTAACACCAAAGATCGAATAATACAACTTCCTTGTAACTAATAAAAGAATCCAACATACTTCCAAATAACTATAGACGATGATGAAAAAACAAACTTCGCAAAACAATGAGCGATTAGGTTAGCATGTCGACGCATACAAAAAAAACCGAGTCTACCATCTTCCACCAACAAATGTTGAATTTGTAAAATCAGAGAACATTCAGAACCATAGAACTCGCTAGATTACTTCGATGCTCGGACATGCTCCAACGAGTCGAAAAACGCCATATATATTAGATATTTCACAATCTTTACAAAAGAGACAACCAAGAACAATTGCAGTAAGTTCACCCCTAAAGACAAGTCTTTCGCCTTGCGTTTTTTCACAAATTGCAAATTCATTTTAAAATTGATAAAGAGGCCATAAACATAATTCTCCCCTGTTAGGTTATAACAAAAATTTAATTATATTCAATATCTCTTATGAATAACTTTAAATTCAAAGTCTAATAAATTATAATAATTAATTATATAAAATTACACTCATTCATCACATGATTATCTCTTACTATATTATTAAGTCTAAGCACCCTATACCAATTGATTTTTGTGTCATGGTAAATTTTTACCAATTTATTTCTTTTATACCCCTTATCACTCTCTCTCTCTCAACTTTCTTCCCACTTCTCACTACTTCCAACAACCTCCATCCTCCGAATTTCCTATCCACTATTTACAATATATATTTTTGAATTTTTTTATTTCCATTTTGTATTATTTCTGAATTAAATTTATAAATATTTTTAAATATCAAATTTTCGTCATTTTCATGACGACTAGTGATTAATAAAGCAAGAGCTACGGATAGTAATTACTAGTTTTTTTGGAAACTTTTTTTCCTAATTTCAAAATTGTTCTCCGCACATTTTAATTTTAATAAATAATAATAATAACAATACATATAATTCATTATCAACCTTGATTTTTCGGGGGGGGGGGGGGGGGGGGGGGGGGAGAAATCATTTCTCCTAAGATCTTTAATTATCATGTTATAATTTTTATAATATAACTCACACTTTACTATTGAATTGATATTGATTTGTACCCTCATTTGATGCAATAGAAAATGTTTGATTTTTTTAAAAAAAAATGCAATTGCAAGAAATTTTTTTCATAACACCACAAAATTTTGAGATATTTAGTCAAAATTAATTAACGGCTTTAAATAACAATAATAATGGCAATAACAACCACTAATACTACAACTACAAAAATAATAATAACAACAATAATTTTTCAGCATGATACCTGTCAAGTTTGGGCTGAAACAATTGTTATGACATAGATCACTCATTCGTGATTCAACCGAATTTTTGCTTATAAAAGGACCACAACAAACAAATTTATTTATCAGATAAAATATGTGAAATTTGTTAGTTACAGAGAGTAGAATTGAGAACAAAAATAATAGACAACAGAGCAAAAATAAAAACAATTTTAAAAATTATTAGATTTTGACAAAAAAATCTCAAATTTTTACATAACGCTCTTGTCTTACCCAAAAAAGTACCAGTGTTTGGAGGTATATCAAGTTCATCAACCAAGTTTTTCAAATTGATCAAACAATGAACAATTTTCTGAAAAATTTATTTAAAAACTTAATCCGAGGTGTTACTTGTTTCTCACTCGGTTTTAAGAAATTTCACTTCGGTCCCAACATAAACTTGTTCAAAATGTTTCCTAGTATATGTAAATGTTAACCAATTGTCCCAATGGACCGAAGTAAATAATCAAATAATTTTCTGATGAATTATTTAATTTTAAAAAAAACAATAATTATTAAAATATTTTTTTAATGAAGTACAAATTCTAAATAATCATGTATATATATAAAAAAATCTTAAATTTAAAGTTTTAAAAATAAAAAAAATTAAATTTGCAAAATAAAAAATAAAAAAATTCGAAAAACTGGTTCAATCGATTGAACAATTTCCTGGTTATTGACCGGTATAACTGGTTCTTGACCTGTTTTTGTCATGCCCCCGGAACCGAGACACGTCATCGGCATTGTTTAACAATTTAAAATCGTAAAAAAACAAGCCACATAGTGTAAAAATAGCCTTCAACCAGTTTTTTACAATAACAGAAAATGAAAATAGCGGAAGCGAAAACATAACAGATAATAATGCTAAAAAGACTACTAGCATTTCCACAACTTGGACTTGATCACCAACCCCAGAATGCGTGTTGTTCATCATCCTCCAACTGTTCTTCGGTATCTCGGGAGGGAAGTAAGGAGGTGAGTGTTTTGGAAAACACTCAGCAAATGGGGCCCAATCGTACTAACAAATATCGAATATACATACATGATAGGAGTTCAAAAGGGACCATGTTCAAACACATGTCGCAACATAAATCAATACAAGAGGCAAACTCGAAACTGAGCATTAAGACATATCATAACTGAAGCATAAACTTAGATATAACAATGTTATTCATCTCGTTAATCATGACTACTGATCAGTCACTAATTGTTATTTCTCTAAGGGGACGAGGCCTTAAACGGTTATTATAACCCACCGCATCAGGGTCTTATATCATATCATGTTTTCGGAATTTTCTTACCATTTTTTAAGTTGAATTCTAACAGTGACTAACAAAGGATCGTGTAGAGTAAGCATGTACGAAATCAAGGGAACATGAACCAGAAAATGTACGATTGAACTTTCGAAAACCAGGACACGATCATTTAAAACACATATATATAAGCCCACTTACTTGGAATCAAACAAAACAGGGGACTGGTACAGCGATGTTTTGGCCGAACCTTGCTCAAATTTGAGCAACACTTCGGTAGCGTTCAGCTGATCGGCTATTAGCTAGAATGATACATCCTTGGATCAAAACTGGAGCAGAATTACACTACTACTCAACAGCTGAAACTTGAAATACTCAGCCCTTGTTGCTCTTAGCCTACTCGAATTTGTGTAATGTTTGGTGTGCTAGCTCTTCCTCTTCAACATCTAGCAATATTTATAGGAAGGTTGAGGAACATCTGAATACCCACGTTTTTAAGGTTGTAACAACCCTTTTTCAATGCCATAATACCCCATGAATGAATGTTACAACTCAGAATTGAAGCATGAGTGGGCTGTAACAATTCAGTCTCAATGTTGGTCAAATTTTGCATTGATGTTGGGGTTTTTTTTATTTCTAATGTAAATTAAAAAATAAATTTCAAAAATACCGTAAAATCAAAAAAATTTCAAAAATACTGTAATACTCCAAATCTGACAGCGGACGCTGTGTACACGTAAGCAGTGTCCTCTGCCATGAGGAGCGGACGCTGCCCAGTAGGCAGCGTCCTCCGCCACGAGGAGCGGACGCTGCCCAGTAGGCAGCGTCCGCGCCTCGTGGCAGAGGACGCAGCGTCCTTTTCCCACGAGGCGCTGCCAAATATATTATTTTAAATTATTTAATCCGTAAATAATTAAAAAAAACGTGTTGACGGATAGTATTTGCGCGTAAAATAATTTAACGCGTAAACAATTAAATAAAATTAAATATATCGTCTAACGCGTAAACAATTAATTCTACGCGTTATTGTATTACTATATATATGTTCACAAATGTTATTCGAATATCACTCATAAAAATATCAATCTCTTTAAAATTCTCTCGTTTCTTTTATTCGTTTTTCATTTTTATTTCAACAAATCATGTCGAGAATGGAAAACATCGATATATTTTTATATTTTGGTGGTCATATTATTGTGGATAATGGATCGATTGTGTATAGTATTCCTTATACTAGACCGATGCGAGTTCTACATTCCATTACTTTGTCCGAGTTGGTTGAAGTTGTGCATCAAATATCGATGATTGATCCAACTACTTTTACTCTCAAATTGTCAACGAAATATTCTTTCATGGAAAATTCATCTTGGCATGAAATTCAAGTCAATCTTGTCGATGACAACGCTTTAGAGTTTATGATGCAATCTCCCAATATACGTATATTACATTTGTACGTGGAGGCAAACGAAATTAACCATCACGTTGGTCATGTCGACCAAGAATCAGATATTTTACACGTCACCGAAGGAATGGACAACATGTATCTTTATCCTGAAAGTGGATCGTGGGATCAATATATCGCCGACACATGCGAACCTGATCCTGCAAGTTGGCCGAAAAGTACATGTGTTTGGGAACAAAATTCTGGTGAAGCAAATTGGAATTTAGAAATTCAAAATTTTGTGCCACGTGTTGATGATCCTAGGAGTGAAAACGAAGATATCCAGAGAAGCGATACAGAGCCAGAGATGTCATACGGGGAGTCTGAGGAAGAAGATGATGACGATGTTGAAGATGTGAATGATGATGTACATGTGAATATTCATGCAAATACTGATGAGGGAACATCATCTCGTCCACCACCTCGTCAGAAATTACAGAGGCAAGATGTTCCATTCTTTTCTACCACTTCTGATATGCCATCTTTCTTCAATACATATTTTGGAGAAGAGATTCCTGATTCTATTGGCGTACCTCATGACATGCGGACAAGATACTATAATGAGGAGAGAGGAGAACTATGTGTAAACATGGTTTTCAAGGATAAAAAAGATCTGATTGCATCTGTGAAGGATTATTCGGTCAGAGTTTTTAGGCGTGAATATCTTGTCGTTGAGAGCACACGCATTTTGTGGAAAATTCAATGCAAAAATGATTCTTCCAATGTCAGATGTCGTTGGGGTCTTCGCGCATCTTTCAAGGAGAAAACAGGTTATTGAAAAATAACCAGATATGGTGGGTCTCATACATGTATATCAACCAACGTCGGCATAGATCATCACAACTTAAATAGCGATATGGTTGCACATACACTATTGGGCATTGTACGATGTGATCCTTCGAACGAGATTAAATATATAATAGAGAGTGTGAAAGATAAATATGGATATCAAATCTCGTATACGAAAGCGTGGCGGAGTCTGAAACGTGCAGTGGAAATTGTTTATGGAACTTGGGAGAGCTCTGTTCAATTACTACCGAAATATATGTGTGCTCTTTGCAAATTCAATCTGGGAACAATTGTCGACTGAAATCATCTCAGAAACAATGAAGAAATAAAAACATTGAACTATTGTTTTTGGGCGTTCAAGCCGTGTACTAATGGATTTCGACACTGTCGAAAAATTATTAGTGTCGACGGTACACATTTGTACATAAAGTACAAACACAAAATGTTGATCGCTGTCACTCTGGATGCTAACAATCAAGTTCTACCATTGGCTTTTGCAATTGTGGATGAAGAAACGTCTGATTCCTGAAAATGGTTTTTGGAAAATGTTGGTCGGCATGTTGTATGTGGCAAAAATGGTGTGTGTCTAATATCTGATAGGCACAAGGGAATCGTGCGAGCCGTTGAAGATATACCCTATTTCAAACCTCCACAAGGTGTGCATCGTTTTTGTTTGCGGCACGTGTGCTCAAATTTTAATTCCAGGTTCAAAGATGTGCATTTGAAAGATTTATGCTGGGAAGCAGGGAGCCAACATCAAATTTGTAAATTTGATACAACAATGGAGGCAATTAAGAACAAAAATATTTTGGCACACAGATATTTGGATGGAATATCAAAGGAAAAATGGAGTATGGCCCATGACGGAGGTTGGCGTCGTGGAGTGATGACGACCAACATGTCCGAGTGCTTAAACAGTGTGTTGAAGGGAGCTCGTAGACTGCCTATATCTGCAATAGTACACTTGACCCTTCTGAGATGTGTTCAATACTTCATTGAACGTGTGACGAAAGGTCAACGTATGGTTTAAGAAAATCAACTGTGGTCGGATTATGCACGGCGAAAGTATGAGGAATGGGCGAAGAAATCTAGTGAACATCGTGTTGTTAAATATGATGTACGATCACAAACTGCTCAGGTTGCGACCGGAGGAAGGCCAAGTCGCGGCCAACACATGCAAGTGGTGAGAATATCAACAACAGATTGTTCATGTGGTAAATGGACAATTTTCGGCATCCCGTGTTCTCATGCTATTTGCACCGCTAAATGGCACTCGTTAGATCCCACGACACTTGTGCAACCATGGTACAATATATCGGAGTACCTCGCAACGTATGAAGGAAGATTTGAACCTCTTGCATATGAAAGATATTGGGATCGTTCTACCTTTGAATTGCAACACAACCCAGTTAGACGTGAAAGAAGAAGAGCAGGTAGGGATACAACGACTCGACTAAGAAACGAGATGGACAGGCCGGTAGCAAGAGAGAGACAACAACGAAGAACGAACAGGTATAATCTTTGGAAATCTAATTTGTTGCTAAAAATATATTGTGTAATATATTTTAAATTGTATATGTTTATTTTTTGTATTTCAGGAGCATCAGATGAACGTGGACAATAGATTGCGTGAAGAAAAATTGTAGCATATTTGATATTGGTTTAAATGCATTTATCTATTACACTACTAGCATTTTTCTTCATATTGGCTTGAATCAACTTAATAAAGTATTTAAAATAATTGTGGTGTAATTAAACAAAACTCATACGAAAAGAAAAAAAACAAAAATCACATGCATAACTAATTATCAATTACTATAAAACAAAAAATATATATCATGATTGTTCATGACAATTGCAGTTATACAAATGACCACCGGTACCACAAGCAGGTGGTCTACGTCTACGTTGTCCTCTACGCACAGCAGGAGCATCAACAATTTCTTCACTCCTCTCTTGTTGCTCATCTGAATAACTAGGGAATATTACAGGTGACGAAACGTTTCTTTCAGGAGCCAGAGTATTGTGTTGACCAGCATTAAGAAGATCTGTAAAACTTTGGATATTTTCACAAAATGGAGTATGATAATCGGCATCAACATATGAACCAGATGGTCCTGCACTGTAAAATCCACCGAATGGTCCGGTATTGTACAACCCACTAGATGGCCCTGCGTTGTAGAACCCACCAGATGGACCCGCATTGTAGAACCCACCAGATGGACCCGCGTTGTAAAACTCACCAGATGGCCGAGGAGGAACAAACCCCGATGATGACTGATGCGAATCAGGGGATGGCACACCAAAATTTTGTGGAATATTATTGTGTCCGCCAATATCTAAATTCGATTGATATGGCCTAAAACCAAGCCCAGTTACTGCAGGAGATATAAATCGTACAGTAATGCGATCAAACCATGGAAAGTAATCATCATAGACTTGCCTAGATCTTTCGTGGCGTTCGCCTCGGGCAACATTACTCAATTTTCCATTCCAAAGAATAATTGCATCTTTATGATACTCTTTCCAATCAGTGTTGCGATGACCTGTTCTATTAACATTGTGTAGGTTATCGTTGTCAACTGCAGGCCTAGGAATAGATTGTCGCATTTTGAACTGCCTCAAGACCCGGTCAGGACGATGCATCTCCACAATATCAAAACAAATCAGAGGACAAACACATCGCCAGATTCTATTATCGTATGTACTAATGATCGCTTTAACATCAGCATCTTTTTTGTTGTAAACTATCCAGTTAAACTGCATAATAATAATAAAATCATTTTTAATTAATAAATATAAATTAATATAATTGTTGAAAAGTTTCAATAATCCAATAACACACCTCGACATTAGTCATACGATCGAAGCAATCTCTTATAATTCTAACAGCATGTGTTGGTGAATGAGTGTAACTAAAACTAAACACATTTGACCACCTACAATAAAAAAAAATTATTAAAATTATTATAAAATGAATTTGTAATTTATACAATGCTAATATTTTTCAAATATTACCTTGCACCATAAGGAGCATATGAAATATTTTCCTCCAATTCATTTTGGCGCACAATAAGAGATAATCCATTCATATCAAGATTAACAAATGTAATCCTGCTCCATGCACATACCTGCCATCAGTAATAAATTAAATTAGAAATTATTATAATGTGATATTAGATGAACTTCAAAATTTATACCTGTAAGATAAATAAAGGCCCGGATATTATAGCTTTTCTTATCCGTGTTGCATTGCATAACTCACGATATAGGAATGCCAAAACTGCACTTCCCCAACTATAAGATATGATGCGTTCAATATCCCGAAGTAGTTGCAAAAAAATCAATCTAACAGATCCTCTTTGATAATCTGGAACCATGATTCCTCCAATAATCATTAATGCTACACAACGGGTATATTTTACGACATCTATTTCTGGACTATTATCATCGATATGTGCAACCATGCAATGCTCATATAAAGCGGTCATCGATAAGTGGCCACCTTTGAAATGCGACCTAAGTGGCGTAAATCCCAATAAATTCAAACATATATGCTGCCACTCTTCAACTCTATGTGAAACATCTATACCAATTACAGGCTCACCATCAATAGGCAGACTCCAAATAATGGAAATATCCTGTAAAGTGATGGTTGCTTCACCACATCTAAAATGAAAGGTATGTGTTTCACGTCGCCATCGTTCAACCAAAGCAGTAATTAAATGATTATCATATTGTCGAGATCCATACAGCAAAACACCATAAAACCCCATGTTATTTAAATATGCAATCACACGACTGTGTAGACCATGATCATTAAATAACTGCTAAATCAAATTATCGGATCGTTTGACTCGAACTATGTCATCAATTGTTTTTGTGGAAACTTCTGACGACATATGTGTTGCTTGTAAATATAGCACACTGGAATCTATTGGCCCTCGATTTGTTGTCATCCTGACAAATATACTAACAATTATATAATGCAAACCAATAAATACATATTATAAAATTACAAAATAACAAAATATATATTACCTTATTATTGATATACTATATAAATATAGAATATATATTATTATATTGAAATATATATATATATATATTTCAATATAATAATATATATTCTATATTTATATAGTATATCAATAATAAGGTAATATATATGCATATATATCTTATATAATAACAATATATATTCTATATTTATATAGTATATCAATAATAAGATAATATATATTCATATATATCTAAGATAATAACAATAACGTTTTATATATATATATATATATATATATATAATTCTATATTTATATATATTATAAGATTAAAATAATAACAACACGTAACATAACTATTCTTTATATTATTATATTGATATATATATATATATTTCAATATAATAATATATATTCTATATTTATATAGTATATCAATAATAAGGTAATATATATGCATATATATCTTATATAATAACAATATATATTTCAATCTAATAATATATATTCTATATTTATATAGTATATCAATAATAAGATAATATATATTCATATATATCTAATATAATAACAATAACGTTTTATATATATGAGTTTTGCTATCCTGCCCACCCACCGTGCCCACCTAATGTGCCCACCATGAGGTGACACTCAACTATTGGACGCACAATTTTGCTATCCTGCCCACCCACCGTGCCCACCTAATGTGCCCACCATGATGTGGCACTCAACTATTGGATGTGATGAATTGTGCGTCCAATAGTTGAGTGCCACCTCATGGTGGGCACATTAGGTGGGCACGGTGGGTGGGCAGGATAGCAAAATTGTATATATATATATATATATATATATATAATTCTATATTTATATATATTATAAGATTAAAATAATAACAACACGTAACATAACTATTCTTTATTATTAATACATTTAATTTTTATTATATTAATATAATATATTTAATTATAAAAAAGAAGAAATTTGAAATATATACTAAAACATATTATTAAAATAAACTTAAAATTCAAAATAATGCTTAAAAAAATTCTGAAAAATAATCCATACCTTCGAATGACTTTTTTTTTTATTATTAATACATTTAATTTTTATTATATTAATATAATATATTTAATTATAAAAAAGAAGAAATTTGAAATATATACTAAAACATATTATTAAAATAAACTTAAAATTCAAAATAATGCTTAAAAAAATTCTGAAAAATAATTCATACCTTCGAATGACTTTTTTTTTTTAGTACCTACAAGCAACAATTAAACATATTTCAATTATAGTAACTCAATTAAACCAAAACACCCAAATTTCAAAACCCTACTCTCGAATTTACCTTCAAATTTTGAAATAGAGCTCCAACAAACCTAAATATCTTCTTTCTAGCTTGAACAACGATCGGCGGCGATGAACGACGATGAAAAAAAACACGGTTGGTCGGACGATGTTTCCGAGAGGGCGAAGAAAACTCGAAAAATTGGTGTAAAAAAAAAATCTTGTTGCAAGGATTCCGAAAGTACTCTCGGATTTGCAATTGGACGAACGATGACGGAAAAATCTACGGTCAAAGAAACTAAAATTGAGAAGAAAAGAAATGCCGTAGAGACAATGGAGGAAGAAAATGAATTATTGAATTCACTGGGTGGGCGCAACAAAAAACATGAATTATTGGAGGTGGGTGGGGCGCAACAAAATTAATGGCATACGGGGGCGTGCCACGCTAGCAGCATCCGCTCCAAGTGTTAGCGGACTCCGCCACGTACACCTGAGCATCCGCTGTCAGATTTGGAGTTTTACGGTATTTTTGAAATTTTTTTAAATTCACGGTATTTTTGAAATTTATTTTTTAATTTACAGTAAAAATAAAAAAAAGCCCATTGATGTTGGCCTTTCAATTCCCTTTCAAATTCTAAACAAATATGATGCATCAATTTCAAAATTGTGGCTGCTTACATGCATAAATCCATGCAATTTTCTTTGGGCTTCACAGTTTTTGAAACATCCTAAAACTCCTACTGAATTTTTTTTTTTTTTTTTTACAAAACTCTCTGATAATAAAATAATGAATATAAATATATATATATGTCCATACATATATATATCATACATAAAAATAACTTTACTTAATTTAAAATACAAATACACAAAGGATACAATAAAAGTACACGCATGCAATCAAATACTTAAAATTAATTACTAAATAATAATTTATAAGAATGCCATAATAAAATTCCTAAATAATATTTCTTTCACAAAAATTCAGGAAAACTTAGAAAATAAATACTTAAATCTAAAATTCATGCATATACTGAAAAATCTATAATAATAAAACATATGCGGAAATAAATGTTCTAGTCTCAACATAAAATTCATCTTAGAGCAATGGTCACGGGTTCTAGCCGCCTGGATACTCATATGCCCTCACCGCCAGTCGGGAACACATTAACTTCATTAACATTCTGCTCACCTGCACCATTTAAATCTAGTGAGCCTAGAGGCTCAGCACGTTCTATCCTTACATAACAAAATGAAACCACACACAAGCACACATCATATAAAATACGTGAATATAAATATACGTGCATGATCTTAAAATAAAATAAAATAATTATACTGATTTATCATAATGCTAAACATGTATCATCATACTTAATAAATCTCATAAAATAACTTATCATGATTTCTTAGTTCTTAACAGGTCGTGTCCATGTCGGTGGCATCATACTGAGCGATTGATCAATCTATAAACCAACGTACGCGGCGGTGGGGTTTCCACCTCTGTGCTGCCACTTCACCAGCCCTCTCAGCTGGATCCATAAGCTCATCATACTTATACATCATTAGAAAGGTCACCGGGCCCAGGTATCCCGGCCTCCAACTACATCACTTTCCACCTTCACTTCAACTTCCATAAAAAAATATATTTTTCTTAACATACATTTAAACTTATCATAAAAATTACATGATGCATGAACTTAAAAAAAATCTCATTTATTTCTTTATTTCATGAAAATTTGTCCGTAAATATATATTTAATTTATTTTTTTAAAAATCATACTTATATATCTAATAAAAATGCATGCATGAATTAAATATATATTTATGGACATTTATTTTTTCAAAGACTTGTTCGAGCTGCTGAACACTAGACTTAAAATCAAAAATTCATAGACTGGCCCAAAAACCCAAAAGCCCAATCTGACCTGGCCCAATTAGCTTCATGAGCCTCCAAGCCCATGAAAAACTAATGGGCTCACTTAAAACATAATTTAGGCCCATCAAATTATTAATTTAAAGTTAAATTAATAAAATTATTAACTAACCATTACTATAAATTAGAACGATAAAATTATTAACCCGACTCAACTTGACCCAATAATTCTCATGGATCACATGGCCCATGACAAATTAGTGAGCTCACCTCAATAATTATTAAAGCCCATTAATTTAGTCCAATTAATTAATCAAGCCCAACCCATAATTTATCAACTTAAACTATTAATTAATTAAAATAAAAAATAACCGAGCCCAAATAATATAATCTGGACTCGGACCAAAATAATTTGACCTATCATATTTTAGACCCAACTCGGACCCAAAACCCGAACCCGGCCCGCCTAAACCTAAAAAAAAACAAAAACAGTACCCTAACCCCTTACCTTACTCACGTGAGCAGCACTTTCCTCCTTGCTACTGCCCAGCTCCGGCAACCCATGGCCGGAGCGCCGCCGGCAGGACCTCCCCAGGGTCCTGCTGGTCACCCTAGACTAGGCCTAACCCAGCCCCAAGCCTTGCATGGAGCAGCCGAAGTCTCCCTCCCCGATCTGCCGCGCAGGTTGCGCAGTTCACAAACCGTGGACTTTCTGACCAGCTCCGGCCACTACCGGACGGAGCTCCGACACCTGGACCACCCCAGGGTCCCAACGCAACCTTAGGACCAAGCTTGGCTCAGCCAAAAGCCTACCCTATGCTGAACCCGATCCCTTCATCCTCCAAAATCTGTGCAGCCCATCACCCATGCACCAGCAGGGTTCTAGCCACGACCAACCACTCTTAGGACTGAACCATCATGCCAAAACGACCCTAAGGGACCCTACTAGACCCAAGACCGAAGTGGCAGCAGACTCGATCAGTCCAAGGATAAGAAACATGCCAAACCGAGCCATCATACGTGAAAAACGTGAGTTATGCATGAATTATGAAAAATATCTTGCAAATCTGAAAAACTCATACATTAACAGATCATTCATGGTTAGAAAAATAGTGTATATGATTTAAATGATGTTCAAGAAGGGAATCAAACGTGCCTCGATGATTGCTTGATCCAAAAATTGACAATAACACGTATCGGCGCACCGGGACGATCGAGACGTCGAATCTCCAAACTTTTCTTCAAACTTACGTGAAAGTGTGTGGTGAGTGAGAATGGAGGCTGAAGGTTTCTTTTGGAGGCGGCTTAGGGGTGAATTTACGTAGGGTAATGGGTAGGAGGATTAAGGTAGAAGATCTTAGGATAAACTAGGTTAATTAGTTAATAAATAATTAGGATAGATAAATACTATAATTTAAACTTTAAAATAAATACATGATAATTTGCTAAAAACTTAATAATCTCGAAATAATAAAATAGGAGATTTTTAAAGGTTAATAAAAGTAATTAAAATAACTTATTTTGGGTAAAAACTAGCACATAAATAAATATATATATAAATACCATAATTTTCTTCAAATTATACCTTAAAATAATATTTTAAGGCTCTTAAAAATCTCATAAAACATTTTGGGTGAAATCAACATCTCGTCCGTCCACGGTCCTGCCTACGCGATCATAAAATAAACTTTCTCAAATAAATTCATAAATCACATCATACAGATTTAAATGCCGAAATAATATTTAAAACATGCAAATAAATCAATTAATTTAAATAATCACTCATAAAAATAATTTAACACATTTTCACATTATTATAAAATTATAAAATCCCCTAGTTATGCATGCGAATTTACGTGACAAATTTCTGGGCGTTACAGTTTTGACCGGTTCTGAATGGTTGAACCGGTTTTTCGATTCTTGGAGGAGTTCTAGACCGGACCAGCAACCGGTTCCCGGTCGAACCGGTCGGTCCGGTCCGGTCCGATTCTAAAAACACTGCTTAAAATTGTATAATTTTTGGTGGGTCCAACCCCGATTGGACCCGATGGTTTTGTGGCGTGGGGCAGGTCCTGGATTTAGCCAAACCCGTCCAAAACCGTCTCATTGTCATCCCTAAGCATGGTGCATGTAGTACACGTGCTGACATGTTTCATGTCTGTTTCAATTTTTGGTTATTTTTGTACTAATTTTTTTAAAAAAAAATTGATGATTTTTAGATTTTTATTTTGATCGTTCTCGATCGTTAGAATTTAATTAAAACTATCCGATACCATTTTTGTCAAAAAATGAATTAAAAGATTCCAACATTTACTATTAGTGCTAATTAGTGTAAAATCACTAGATTTATCTATAGAAAATTATATTAGCTTGACTTCATCGATTAAGATATACCAGTAAGTTTTTGATTTGAGGTTCATCTCGTTATGTTTATTACCGATTGTCTTCAGTTATATATTTTTTTAACATTTGAATGGAATTTACTCTAGACTTTCATAAATCATCGATTTATTTACATGTATTAGTGATCACACACATGCAATACATGCACACAATGTAATATATGATTATAGAAAATATTTTTTTAGTATCAAACATTATTTTTTTATATGTTTTTTTTTAAAAGACTTCTTGTTGTTTTTTTAAATATAAATGGAAGTTATCTCTCACTTATAGTTAAATGACAAAAATGAAAATCAGCTTAAAATATCAAAAGAGTCTTAATATATCTCCTTTTGTTTTATAATAGGGATAAATATTGCATCCTACCGTGCATTTTACATTTCGTCAATCATATTGTTCAGGATATTTGATTAGTGGATAGTTGTTGGTTAATCACTAATACTAATCGAGTATTGTCTAACTAAATGAAATAATGATTGAATGACTGGATGATTGGAGCTCGGACAATAACGAATGTATCGGATTTCTAGTCCACTGGACAACATCCCTTCTTCCTAGAAATTGAGTCCAATAAAAAACAAGTTTAATCATTGGTATGTTTGCTTTGATGTGATTTTGGTTTGGAAATGTGAGATCACATTGACATGTATATGATCAATTGTATGGATCATAGTTGAGTATGAAATTAATAACAGTAATCTATTTAGTCCATGATAATAACTTCGGAGTCCTGAACAATAGTTGCATTTCATTTTACAAGATATTTCACGTTGATATGCTTACTATTGATATTTGTCTTTTCATATTGAAATACAACGATATATTATTGGTTGTTAACTATATATAAGTTCATTCCCTTGCTAAGTCTAAAAAACTTAACTTCTATTCTTTTTAAAAAAAATCTAATATAAGACGGTCTCACGGATAAATTATATTAGACGAATTTTTTAATTGGATCACTCATAAAAAAATATTATTTTTTATGCCAAAAAACATTTTTTTTATTACAAATATAGACAAAGTCTCGTTTGACAGATAAATCTCCGTGAAAACGTCGCATAAATAGCTACTTATTTTCTCTTTATTTATCGCTAACTTCAGATACATGATTGCACGACCTTTAACAGGACCGAAGGTATGAAAAGTTACATTGGATAGCAAAACCGTGACATTACAAGATGATGTCGTGTATTAATACTCTGAATATTTTTAGTAAAAGTGAAAAATTGTATACGTTACCGTTATTGTACGTTAAAAATAATTTTTGTATTGTAAGTTGGGCTCACAATTTTAAGAAATCTTATATCATATTTAATATATAAATATATTATAATATTATTTTTTTTGAATTTATTATAATATTATAATTAAATAAAAGAAATGAAGATAAAATACAACATAATCAAACCAATAATTTAAAAATAACATATACGTCTTCTAAAAAAAAAACATATACGTAATACATATGATTATATTTTACACATATAACATATGCTTAGTAGCTAGGCCCATTTAATTTACGATTGGCAGCCTATATTATTAACCTTATAATTTATCTTTTCCAATCTTGCAGTTTTCTCGTCATATTATTTATTAATCTATTAATTATTTATTTTATATCAATCAAATCATTATTTATTTATCATACATCAATCAAATTATTGAATTTAAATTACTATATTACCCCTTATAAATAATATTATTCATATTTTATTTATTATTAAAAAAACAAAATAATAATTTATCATTTTTATATAAAATTTAATAAATCAAATCAAATAAACTATAATCAATCAATCAAATCAAATACTGTATTAACTATAATTTTTTATTTATTATATTATATTACTTATCTATGTTTTATTTATCATATCACTCAAACCAAATAAATACTCTCTATAGATAAATTCAAAAGCTTATTCAATTTGGTGTTGGTATAAAAATAAAAACATAAATTGATAAAACAAACAAATTAACTTGAATATTTGAAACAACTTAAAAAAAATAAAATAAACAAGTCCTTAAACTGGACACGCTTATTCTGTCACGACAAAACCACGATCCGTGTATTTAATCGTCAAACAAATTTCATCCATCGATCTGCCTTTATCGACGGCCCAGGCAGCATAAAATAAAAAACGCGGATCACATCTGCAACCGTCGATTGAAGGCAAATCCAACGTACCTCGCACATCCAAGGACCTCGGACCCTCCCTCTCTATATAACCTCGTTCCCACCTCCGAAATCCACAAGTTCACAGAAATTTATCAGATATACGATTCAAAAGCAACAGTAAATTCGCAAAATGTCTGGGCGTGGCAAGGGCGGCAAGGGTTTGGGAAAGGGCGGAGCGAAGAGGCATCGGAAGGTTCTGAGAGACAACATCCAGGGCATCACCAAGCCGGCGATTCGCCGACTGGCCCGTAGAGGCGGCGTCAAGCGTATCAGTGGGCTTATCTACGAGGAGACGCGTGGAGTCCTCAAGATCTTCTTGGAGAATGTCATTCGTGACGCTGTGACATACACCGAGCACGCTCGCCGCAAGACCGTCACCGCCATGGATGTCGTTTATGCTTTGAAGAGGCAGGGCCGTACTCTGTATGGATTCGGTGGTTAAGGATCTTGGGTTTAGGAAGTTTGTATAAATGCTATTTTCGATAGGGTCGAGCTTGATTAAGGTGTGCAGGATGCAAATTGTTACCTATTGGAATAGTGTTCTGTTAGTGATGAATGTGTATTCGGATCATTTTCGTTTTGTGCAATGAAATGGATTTTCTGAATCTCATTCTGTTTTTTCCCTTTGATTAAATTCAAATTGACGTATGATTTTGATTATTTTAGATTAATCATGACGATCAGGCTGAAATGCTATTATGGAAAATATGGGATTATATTATTTTGATCTACAGATGAACTTGCGTCTTCCAATCAACTAGTTGAAACAGCAAAAGCTAGCTGGGGTAAAACTTGGGTTCATTTTCCATATCCAACTCTATGAATGCGCTTGCTTTGTCTTGAATTAGCTATATTTCAGTTTCATTTTTTTCAAAAAAACTTCAATTAGATTCTGTTTCTGTTGTTGTAATTGTTGAATTTATATTATTTTGCTTTAATCAGTACACTGCAGTAGTCTACAGGGAGAAGGGAGGTTTCTAGGTAGGTAGGGAACCCAAGGGATAAAGATACTTTCGGTACTACGAATTACTTAATTTGCACTAATGTTCATTTCAGCTCCAAGATTGCATTTGTTTATTTCTGCCCGTCAAGATTCTCTAGCTCTTCCATTTTCGTCTTAGTATCATTGGCTTTAATCCAATAAATAATTCAGACACCGTGAAATATCCCATGGAAGTTGTTTTGTTCTCACACAAGGTTGTGAAACTGCTTTCATATGATTTGAGTATAAGATCTTCCTACTGTAATTGTCCTAATTATTTCACTTGTATTTAATGTAAACCAAATTTAACAGGGTAATTAGTGTATTAGTCATCTGGGTTTTGTGGTCTATATGGTATTGCTTTGTGTCTGAATCACTCTAATCTGATGTTCCAACTTCCATATTTCCGTTATTTTGCTAATTCCCAATTCGACAAAAACCTCGCAGAATGAATTTGGTGCCGGGTTCTGAATGCTCATGTGGTTGCTTTCTTATTTTTAACATTGAGTTGTCTGTTTGATGAATAGGGAGTTCGTCTCCTAGGGTTATGAACATGTTCTGTTTTCCTGATGAAATGTGTCTGTGGGAACTTGGTTGCTTCTTGTCTGCACTATGATTCTAATTATTTCGAGTGTTGAAACTGAATATGGTGTTGCTATTACAGCGATTGTCCATAGAAATACTGAACGGAAGGACGCGTATTGTCCTTTATTTTGGGTGTTTTATTTTTCTTTTTTGGGTATTTCGTGGATCTGTGGCCCAGGTATATTACCCGATGGTGCGGTGTTTGTGTGCCACAACTTGCTTATTACAGTGTTGTTGCTCGGTTTACTGAAGCTACAAATAGCGCGTGGGCTGAGGTTTATATACTGACAACTGCAAATCCAAGATACCTGCACCATGTGTTAAGAGTGTCCATGTTCTATACTCAATCACACCCTGTGAAAATGGCATTTGGGTGTGTTTAATTGTTTATCAAGGCTATTTGCTCATCATATTTTAGTTCCTTTATGTTTGTGGTCTTGGAAGGTTGAAGGCGCGGCTCCAGCCAGAGCCATAGCAATAACTGTCTGTCCTCTCATTTGCAATTTAAGGCCAGCCAACTCGGGAATCTATGTATTGTAAAACTAAATCATACCTGCGGTTTTGTCGATGCTGGGCTGCTGGCATCCCCGATAGTGTGTCTATATTTCAGGATTAACCACCAGTTCTGTTTTCATGTGACGACGGGTTGATCTAACTATCGGGTACTACTCGAACGTGACATCTCACATGAAGAAAGAACTGGCCGGTTGATCTAATTTTCCCCATATATCCAACGTCCAAGGATGGTATTTCGTATTTACCCTATTTATGGGCAACCCAATTCGTCACCTGCTAAGGAACGAATTGGGCTTTGGAAAGAGAAGTGTTTTCACATGAGTTGTGAATGATATTTGGCTGTGGCAATTATATAATTATCGATCATATTCTGTGGAATATAGATAGATTTCATCATTTCAAACTATTACGTCCCACCAAGTTCAAATATGCGCGCGATAAGGACCCATTTAAATGTAATTTCCTTGCCAAACTTTTGTAGATATTAAAAAAGCCTGCACGCGGACAATCGTTGCGCCGTTCAGGTGTTGGTGGTGACAATATTTGGGATTAGCTTATAACATTGCTTAATAATTTATTAAACAGAATTAGTGAGGTAATGAAAAGTGAAAGAAGATGAAAGTGATGATAAATAATAGACAGGAGAGCGGAACATCAGGCCCTTTTTACGGTGCATTATTGGCCACTCTTTGTATTCGTTTTATGTATTTATTTATTATTTGTTTTGTATGTTATTTCATAAATTCCACCAGCAATCTGAGTTATTCGTTACTTCATAGCTAATATTTTTCGATAAGATGCAATTATAAGGTTGCGATTGAATTCGGTCATTATATTTTAATTTATTTTCATTGTCACATAGAAGAATCTAAAACCTTTAGGTATCGTACATGAGATGAAAGTGAGATGAGACCCAAATTTTTACTCATTCCATGTTTCTCTCATTTTTTTGTTAACTCAATGATATCTCATGCCCCGGTATAACATTAGATGTAGGTTTGATGACAAATATCTCTTAACTCATGGTATTAGTGGAGGATGAGTGTCGTATAAGTGAAATTGTGTGAAATTGACACTGGTAATTAAAAAAACAAACACAATAATCCTACAAAATAAAAAACATACAAAACAACATATTATTCATATCTATGTTTTACATCTCATCATGTTTTTATTCATCTATCGTACATCCCATCCATGATACCAAACAGTATTTTACAATATAGTTATACTAATTAGTAATTATAATGAATATTATGATAATGAAGCTGAAGCTCGAATTCAGGATTCTTTAACTTGAATTTAACTTCAATTTTCCATTCCCTAATTTTATATACCACCCCACTAAGTCCTCGACTCCACGCCCAGGCGTGCATATTATTGATGTTATGTACACCCAATACGCTCCAGCGTGGGATAGTGGCACAAGCACACCATTGGCCCCCCAAGATGCATTTTAAAATTATTACCATATGATGGAGAAATGATTTTTTTTTTTTGGTTGGGGTATCATATATTTTGTTATAATTTTTATTATAAATGCGTCTCGAATATCATATCTAGACTAATTTTTTTTAAAAAAATCATTTTAAAATAAATAAAAGCAATTTAAATTTTTTGAATATCATTTTTGAAAAAAATAAAAATATCATATCGAGCCAACTTAATGTTGAATTCTAATCCGAAAAAGGTATCACTTCTCTGTGGCTCCTACAACATGTCATTTCCAATTATGTTGGCCTATTTTTTTTTTATTTTCCATGACTCCTTTTCAATTTTCAACAAAGAATCGTCACATTCCTTTTAAAATATTTAAAAATTTTCTGTTGAAAAACACACTAATATTTTTTTAATACAACAATTTTAACACCACGGCCGAAATAAGAACAGAAGACCGTCTTTTATGGTTACAGTCTCGTAACATGATAGCAATATATAATATTATATAATAATAAAAATATGTATAATAACATGAAATGACTGATTAATATGGGTGAAATATACAAGTGACGTCGATATGAGAGAATGATATAATCGAACCAAAATGTATAACAAAATTTTTTTTTTCACGGTCACACAGATTAATTTTATGACATATATACCGAAAAAATTATTCCGAATGATATATATGCTACTAAAGAATTTGTTTCCAACTATTTACACGATATTAAATTAATTTTTAAATCAAGTAAGATTGTTATAAATATTAAGAACAAAATAATAAAAGCAATAATAACCCTTATAATTTATTTTTGATTTATTTATTTTATTAAAAAGGTTAGTACGATGATTAAAGACTTAAAGTACATAAGAGGTGCGGAGCCCCTTTAATTAAGTGTTTGTATGCATTGTTCCCTCCACTCCAAACAAGAGGCACATGAATTAGTTATATTCAATAATTATCCTCAACTTTAATAAATTATTATTACCATTATTATTATTATTATGAATTAAATAACTATAATCTGCAGTCCTAAGAAAGATCTTCTTCTCTGAGCAAAAGATTTCTTCCACATAATTTAGTTAATTAATTACTTTAATGGTGTCCTTGTTCAGACACAAGTGGCTTGCCTTTTTCTTTTATTTATTTATTTATTATCACACTTTTTTTTTGGGATAAATTATACATTATCTTTTTCATGGCTTTACTTAATGGATGGCCCATTTAGCTCACTAACTCTGTTGGAAAATTTATTTGAAACCTAAATATATGTATATGAAGTTAGTAAATTCGAGTTAATTAAGTAATTGGAGTTAAATTTAAGATTAATTTCAAATGATTAGATACATACAGATATAGTAAAATCATTAATTTTACAGTTAATTATATAAATTGCTACTTAATTTGACTGGAGAAATTCGATGAAAATATATAGTTTCGAAGTTCTTAGTAATTTAATTTATTTGCTGTTATTGTTAAAAATTGAAGAATCAAATACTTAAAAAAAAATGTAACTTAGAAAATGGGCATACATATAGTGCGAATTCAACAAACAAAATAAAAGAAGGATACTAAAATTATGAAAGTTACTTGAGTAAAATTTAAATCACCACTACAAAACTATAATGAGAGAGTAGCATGAAAGAGATAAAGACGATAAATAAAGTGGAGGTAAAATGATTAAGTAAAAATTAAATAACGCTTATTCTAGAAATACAATTATTTTGGGAAATATAAGGACGATAAATAACGCTTATGTTGGATTCACTTAATGAATATTATAATAATTATATAAAATATAAGGCCAGTCATTATTAAAAAAATTTAGGCGAGTCTCCTATGAGAAAAGTCGAATAGATTGAAAAATGATATTTTTTTATGGTTCGAATCCTGTAAAATATCCGTCTCATAAAATTTCAATGAAATATTTTCATTAATTTTTTTGCGAAAAAATCTATTTTTACTATCTATTTGAAAGCTATGTTGCTATATAAACATTTCTAGTCCAACATACCATATAGTATATTCTGAAACATAGTAAACACTTCAGAAAATCATATAAATTATTGGTGATGTGAAATCAGTCAATCACTCACTACGTACATAACAAGTGTAAAGAAAATATAAATTTACTTTTTTTAAAAAAAATATATATTTTATTATAAATATGGAAAAAAATCAAAGGGCAACGGGAGACAAAGCTTCGCATTTCCCATAAACAAGTGATGGCTCCAACATGACTGTAAATCCCATCAAGAAAAGTAACAATTTGTGCCACTATTTATGTTCCACTTGTTGCCTTAGTCCTGAAGTTCCACTATAAAACCATATTTTTATCACTTAAAAAAAATTAATTTTTTAGATACTGTGAGCTTCCCTCTGAAATTAACAAAACGATTTATTTTTCGTTATTCAATTATTATTTTCATGTTATGTTGAAAAAAAAAAGGTATAAAAATGAAGTTTTTTTTTTGAAGAGGTATAAAAATGAAGTTCATCAACATTATGATAGAGTCTGAAAATGCTTAAAAAATTGATTATAAGTTTTTTTTAAAAAATACAATTTTAAACACTCTCAGATACTACCTATTATATATCGTTGCCTGGACCATAAAATTAGACGTAAATTGTTCCAAGTATGGTATTGAAAGAGAAAAGGGAAAAAAGGAAAAAGAAAAAAGGTAAATGGGACCATATTGTATGGATTTTATGATTAGTAGTTTGAATGGTCAAGGTATGAATTATTCGTAAGCATAGGATGCTTAATTTCGATGACCATTTCTTTGCATTTTCAATTAACTATGTATTTTTCGGTATAAATAAAATACAAACAACTTTTATAGTATTGTGTTTACGTTCGGTTTTATGAAATTATAACTTTTCTCTCTATATATGAACTTGGTCGAATCGAGATTGTTCCATAAGAGACATATTTTTAAATAACAACGATTAAGAAAACTGTATTTTAAAGGAAATTTTTTAGTATATTACATCATCTCTATTTTTATTTTAGTAATAATATATGATTATCATTATTAGTCATATTATGAATATTCAAGATAAAATCTTTTTAAAATATTTATGCATCACTGTCACAAACACTAATTTTACTACTTGCAAAAGAAAATACTAATTTTATTAAAATCATTGCTTTATTTTTCAAATAAAAGAGGTTAAATATAAATTTTAATTTTTCATAAAACTAAATATTATATATATATTTTTAAAAAGATGGGGAACACGAATTGATGATACAACCACTGGCGGGTCCACCAAACTACACCCAATGCACGCACACAAAGCCAACCAGCGCATGATTGTTCACACGTTTGCCCCAATAACACATTTGTTGAATTCAAAGTAATAATAATTTCATTTCATTTCCGAGTTTTGTATATATAAATGTAGTAGTATATTTATGTTTCCAAGCTCGCGGGTACTTTTGTATTCTTCATTTATTCACTCTCTAGCTCGCTCCAGACTTATTCCCACTGCAGAAAGATCTGTTCTTGAAATTGTTGAGGTTCTTGATCTTGCCATTTTTCATCTGGGTTCGTTTGTTTTGGTGTTTTCAAGACTGGAAGCATTTCTGGGTGCTGAGATTTCGGTAATTCTGGTACAATGTTTGAATCTTTAGTCGTTCGTTTCATTTGTTTCAGCTGGGAGAGTTTTGTCTTTGCTGCGAAACGTTTTCTTGCTAAAAATCAGCGAGTGGGATGAAATAATATGATGTTAGTTGCTCTTTTAATCCTTGTTCTGTACTAAAAATCCTTGCTTTATACAATTTTGTTTGGTAAGTTGAGCTTTTGTGGGGATTTGAGATGGGATTTATTGAATTTTTGGAAAAATTACTTGTATTCATTACCAGTTTCAGTATTCTTATTAATCTGATTGGTTGATTGAGGAATCTTCCTTGTGGTTAACTTGAAGAGATGTGATGTTTTACTTGCTTGTGGTTTTTGGTGCACTATCAATGGAGAAAAGTAAATTATATATAACATTTAATACAGATAATACTTAATAATTGAATGCGACATATAACATGGTTCAAAGCTTAATGTATGTCTAAACTTGGGCAGGGGGATCTCTTGTTCAATGAGAGCGGCCTCAAGCACAGTGAACACAGTATGCGGTGTTATAGTCTTTTAATCGATGTGTTCCGTAAAGTTATCTCCTTGAACTTGTACTGCCGAGTTATCCTGTAAAATCAAATAGACGATATTCCTTACTCACTGATCCGCAAAGGTGCTTGGAAATACCTATCTACTCCCATGAGGCGGTCTCGTTTTATCGTCATTCCTTGTTATGTATACCTTATAAGCTGAATGTTTCTGCTATACCTCTAAAGTATTTACCTTTTCGATAAATTCTGGTTTTGGATTTGTTTCTATATTGAGTGAGCGGGCGGGGAATAAGTAGTTATGGTGTGCCAAGCTGCTGGCCAGACAAGATTTCGGGCATTGAAACACGAGAGTGGAATTTCTGGATGTGCCACCATTATAGTTAGAATCATAGCATGCTTTCAACCCCTCCAAGATTGTCAGGTTTGATGATGCATAAATTCCTACACTCTGAAATTCAGTTTATTTTGCTATACATTTTCAAGAATCACTAACCGTGAGTTCTTTGCCATATTGCAGGCTGAGTATTTCCGCCAATTGCTAAAGCCTGTTACGTAGACTGATTTATTTTAAGTGCATTCAAATTTCTTTCTTCATTTCTTCTTTCACTCTAAGACACGACAAGCTATCAAACAAGCTAACAGTTTCTCGTGGGCGTTATTAAACCGGTACGCCTGCGTGTCTGTATCTTCAGGGATATTTACATTTATTCAATTGATTGATGCTTCTAACTGTAGTTTCATTACCAGGCTTATATGGATAAAGGCTCTGGATCTTGGTGTCATTATAATTCATTGGGCTCTGCATATGATATTGGCTTGCAAAATACTGAGCCTGTTCGCAGGAAACTTTACTCTGTTGAGCATCCTACGATGAGAACCGGCCCCTCGTTTCCATCTTCGGAAATGCAACAGGTGAAGGCAAGCGAACTAAATGGCTCTCATGCATCTAACTCATTTCACTGCTGGCATCAATTACATCCAAGCTTTACTCCCCTATTATATTCTGCATCCAGAGAGAAGTTTCTTTCAGGCACCATTAATTTCGGACGAAAAAGAAGTCCTACAAATTGTGCTGCACCTCCTCAGAAGAGATTTCTTGTATTTGATCGATCTGGTGATAAAACTACCTTGGTATATAGTTCTATGATGGAGAATCCCATCCGATATGGTGCTTGTTTGGTGCCCAAGCCTCCTCCCCTTACACATAACCATCAAATCGGGGAAGAACCCATGAAAATTTTCAACCCTTTGAATCCCATTATGAATGATGAACGAATAGAAGATCACTCACGAGATGATACGGATCATGAAATTTGTGAAGACACGGAGGAATTGAATGCTTTGCTGTGTTCAGATACCAACAGCGATTATTCGAAGGATGATGAAGAAATGAGCACAGGCCGTTCACCTAGTACAATGACCGACAATCAAATGAGTGAAGAAACAGGTGAAGAGGCAGACAGTTTTACTGGGCCAGTGAAAAGGCAGAAGCTTTCGGATGGAAGTTATGATCCACCATTTCTAAGGCGCGCCTGCAGCTCTCTGAAAACCTATGCATGCACTGCTTTGGATGATGAAACAGAATCCAGTTGTAGAGATAACCTTAGTCCAGAAGAATTTGGTTCCTTGTCTTGCAACAAAAGGAAAGAGAGAATACAGGAGACATTGAGCATGCTGCAGAGCATATTCCCAAATTTAGAAGGTAACAATCCAGTTGCCTTTATTGATAAAACAATCCAAAACCTGAGATCGATGAAGGTTGAAGCCAAGGCTTTAGGACTCGATTCTTGTTGAATTTCTTTATTCCTTGCCTCACTAAGAACAGTACTAATAAGCACCTGAGTGTTTGACTTACCTGTATAAAGGTTGAATCTTTTAAATTATATGGATTTAGAAGCCTTAAGCGTCTCCTGCAAGGATCGAAATGGTGCATACTGACTTTGTTTTCGAGTTTTCTCTGAAAGTCTCTATCCTACCTACAGAGAGACTAGAAATATGCTTATTACAGAGTAAAATTACATATTCCTTTTGGAAGCAGAACGAGAAGACTTCTTCACTTGGTAGGACCTCTCGATGGGGAGCATGCATTGTACATCCTAAAGCTTGTTTGGCTTCTTGCAACACCACTTTCCGTGGCTCGAATTGGCTTGCCTGTCGAAGCTTCTGTCTCATTGCATGGAGGATATGTTAATGGTTGTCTATTCTTGTTTTTTATTTTTAGCTTGCATTGTTTTCCGATCTTGTTTGTTCTGTTAGATCATAGTAGTCCATAATCAGTCACATTTCTACTCAAGTTTCCTGGTTCTCCTAACCATGCGACGAGATTCATGAGGGGCGATATATATGATGTATACATGTATATGTATGTATATGTATCATGTATATATATCAGATGATTGAACGTAATGCTGTATTGAGTAGTTTTTCTGAGTTGTGAGAATGTTGACTTATCTTGCATGCGTTATATTTGGTGTGTGACAGTTAGATGCCCATTCTGCGTTTCAACTTCATTGCTTGTTCTGCTGCTCCTGTTATGTCCAAATCGTGTGGGGGCTAGGGATATCTGGATACAAACTATTCGGTTTACGAGCTTTTTGAGTCGGCTAAAATATTATACCATTTGTATTTGAATTATTGGACTCAAAACTGAAATTTAAAGACTTATAAATGTTCTTTTGTGCCAAATTCGAATTTGGATCATTTTGTTGGATTAGACGATTTGTCCATGAAGTTTAATATCTCAACTAATATTCCATAAATATAAAATTTACAAAGCCCACATGCTTCAATCTGAATTCAAATTCAAGCCTTTGTTTAAGATAGTTCGATATAACTTTCAAATCAAGTCAATCAATGTTAAATTGGATTGATGAGATCCTAGCATATGGGTAATATTCAAATCATGTATCCAATGATTTTTATTTTTACACATAGGCGTAATTAATAATATATTGTTGACGTGACAAATTAAAAAATATTAGATCTATCATTGGGATAATACTCATATGCTAGGTTGAAATTTACCGTTAATCAAATACAAATAATCATGCGAAACTTTGTGTTTCGTTCGCCCCATCTTTTCGAAAAATTTATCCTTTCAGTCCATTTTTGCAACGACAAATTGTTATATAATCGATTTCGTTAAATATAAAATCATGAGATTATATTATGATGTAAAACTAATAACATCGGCATTGTTTGGTTTGATATATTATTAATCTATGTATAACTTATCCTAATCAATTTCGCCTTATTTTCGCCATATTATTTATCTATTTATTAATTAATAATTTTACATCAATTAAATCAAATAAATTATAATCTATCTATCAAATCAAATAATGTATTAACTATTTTTTCTTATTTATTTTTAATTTATATTATATTACTTATATATGAATTACTTATCCTATCACTCAAACCAAACGGTGAATAAAAGTAAAAAGGGCAATTAAAATTATAAATTTCAAATATAATCCATACATTTTTCCATAACTGGAAGACCGAAGTAGAGTTTGTTGATTGATTCGATGTCCAACGATAAACGATCCAATTTCAACTTTTCTTAAAGTTTAAATCCAAGCTGAATATGGTTAATTTGAACTTATTTTCAAATTTTATTTAAAATTTTTATTCCACCTCGTTTAAATTTCGACATTTTTTTTTGATCCAAAATTTCGACATTTTAAGATAACTAATAAATACATAATAGCTGCACAGCTATTTCGAGCCAACACGACTAGTCCCACCTTCTAAAGTTCAAGAAAAATAATCTAAATCTTCATCAAAAGTCGGGTGATAAATGATTAGAATCTAATTTGTTTCCTTTGCAGCTGCATGGTACATGTCCAAATCGGCATCAAGATCTTGTGCAGATATTCTCGTACCACCTCCTCCACCGTTTCCGCGACCATTCCTCACACCACGAGCACCGCTTGGAATCCGTCCTCTCACACCACCTCTTCCTCGACCTCGATCATTCCTATCCCACAAAGTTCATAGGAAAAACAATCCTCAGATTAGCGTGACACTGCTTTAAGGAGCATAAAATCTAGAGTTCTTGTTAGAGAGAGAGAGAGAGAGAAGCTTGTTCCCTTCTGTGTGGACAGAAGGGGCAATGTATGGACAGAACATCAAGTCTAGGGATCATGATAAAGACAGTATTTCTCTAAAGATTCACTTAATTCAACATTCAATGTATTTTGCACAATCACCAGGACAAACTAAGTTTGTTGGCATCTTCTCGATGCTGAGTAACAAATTAAAAAATGCCATAGAGTATAGAATAAAGTCACATTGTAAACTTTAATCAAGCAGTTTTCCATGTCATTTTTATTGATTCATCAATTTAATCACTCATTTTGTTTCTTTATTAATTCTTATATTTTAATGTTTCCGAAATAGGAGATGAGATGCTAAGGTAGCAAACCTTATGGGAGCACCATTGTTATTCCTAGAGCCACCAAATGCAGCAAGAGGTATCCCAGGAGGGCCAATGTTCACCCCCACAAGCTCGATTTTCATTGGCTTTCCGTCCAGTTGGACATGATTGTATCTTTTGATAGCTGCCTCTGCGTATGAACGTCGTGAAAAAACCACTTCTGCAGTCCCCTGCGAGGACGAACCCACATTTTAACTGTCAGTGGTACTTGCAAAAGACTTGGAGTCAACATATTCACCACAGAAATACCTCTGATCGTCCAAATCTGTCATAGTGAACTGCACAACTTTTCAGCTCACCCACCTCCGAGAACAGCTCCTGCACGTTATGGCATATAGGGTGAGTCAAAATCTCCTACTTTCACAAGAATAGAAGGTCGAGGAATCTACAAAAACTGTTTTATCTCACCCTTTTCTAACAAACTATAGTTGTAACTTGTAATACAAGTTCAACTGTGTCAAGTGTCAATCATCATGGAAAATGAAGATGAACAGTCTGAGTTTCCTCCTCTGATGGTTACACATATACAATTGCAGTTCTTCTCATTACTTGGAAACTAAGCACAAAGATTTGGTAAATCTACTCACAATGATGGGTAATCTCCATATCCATAGAGATGAATCCCTCAACTTTAACCCAAACAAGACATTTACAATCAAAAGTAATATTGAATCTATTGTTTCAAATCCATTCCACAAATGAAATGCATCAATAAAAACGCAACATCGATGTATTTCTAATGAAGCCAAAATTAAGCTTAAAAAAACTGGTAATAAAACTCAAAGAATTACAGTAATGTCAAGGTCCGACACCCCATAATCCAAATTGGAAATCAAGAGTTTAGTCCCCGTCTCAAGCACCAAATCCCTAGCTCCTCCTTGAATAGGGTAAAACGCCGCAGCAGCCCTCTCCTCCGCCAACATGCTATCGCTCGACCGAGTCTCCGCTGCCAGCGCCTTACGAAATAGCTCAAAATTCAGCTTCAAGACGAACACCGTAACAATCAATTCAAAAAAAAAAAAAAGAATCTAACCTTGGTGAAGGAATACGGAGTGGCGCGGCCAGTGGAACGGTTATTGAACCGTCTGGACTGCACTGGGCCATAATTCGGTGCTCTGTCGGTAGTTTTGTTCATGTTGATAATGTCATCCAAACTCAAGTCCAGATTCGACATTTTCGAAACTCAAACCCAACTAGGGTTCTTGCGTTAGAAAGAAAAAGGATGAATGGAGGGGAAAGAAAAGGTTTCGGGGTTTAGGAAAAGGAACATAGGAACTTACTTTAAATTAAATATTAAACTAAGAAATATCACAAAGGTGTCGTGGTGTAGTTGGTTATCACGTCAGTCTAACACACTGAAGGTCTCCGGTTCGAGTCCGGGCGACGCCAATTATTTTAATTTTTTTAGTTTTTTTTTAAAGGATTGCAGCTAAAGTTTTACCATGGATGTGATTGAATGTTTTTTTCGTAATCAACAAACATGGATGAAACATTGCAAAAGTGTTTTAAATGACGGTCGAGACGGTGGCGGGACGGTCAATGACAGCCCACCGCCATTTAGAAATTAGAACACTGATTGGAAAAAAAGATTATCATACATCTACATTCCACTTATCGAAGAATTAATTCGACTTGATTTGATTCGATTTGATACAGAAGAGAAACGTACGAGGCAAGAGGGCCGAGACCATAATTAGGGACAACTTGGAACAACATTATCTGTAAAGATTCATTTATTTTTGTTTGACGGGGACGACACCTTCAGCCAACATAAAAAATACATTGGATCGTACACTGAATTTCAAAGACATGAAAGGCAAAGGGAATCTTCAACCAAGATTGTGAATCCCCGGAAATCTTCAGGAGGTAGTGAAATTCAATATCGGAAAAATTAAAATGAAATACCCATTTCTTTTCACTAGAAGATTCGGGTTGTTGCCTTCTCACCGGATCCACCAGTTTTGTTAATGTCTTGCAGAATTCCATACACGGCCACCATCTACTTGAAGATGGGATGTACAATGAGGAAGGCTACATGAACTTTGCCGTAATTTTTATGCAATCAAAACTAAAGTACAGATGCTTAAAAACCAGTAACCAATCCAATCGCAGTATAAAATTCAAAATTACAATAGTGAAAAAAAAGGGTCTTCAAGACAAACAAGCAACCTATATAGTTTCTTGGGCATTTTCCAGGCCCACTATAGGAAATTTTACATTCATATACTACTTTCATCACACAACCCCTTCACAGATAAACTTCTCTAAAGTCGATGGAAGGGTAAAAATTTTAGAAACAATAATCGGGATTGAGACGTGCTAACCTCAAAGAAACCCTCCCTCTGTCCATTTGGACTCCGATTTCCCATTATAACCCACTGTTTTCTTATCAGACCCACTTTGATAGAAACTATCGAATCCATCATCCTTGCCATCATCCCAGCCTGCCCAGCTATCTCCATTCTGGGTTTTTGTAGCCTTTGCCGGTTCTTCCTTCTTGGTGTCTGCTGCATCCCAATCGTCCCAAGAAGAAGAGCTAACAGAGTTAAACTGCCCACCAGAAGAGGTTTTTGTTCCGGCAGTAGAATTCCAACTCTTGGAATCTTGTCCAAACTCCTGATAATAGCCATTAGCCCGCCCTTCATTACGTTGCCAGCCATCATTTTTCAAGCCAGATCCTTCTTTAGTGTACTCCTCGACTTTCTGAGAAGCCAAGGCCATTACCCCTTTCATAAGCCCCCATGTCTTTTGTCCAATTTCCGATGTCTTTGCTGTCACAACATTAACAGTTTCATTCATCTTCTGATCATATCCCCCCTCTTTTACCTGCAAAAGTGGGATTGACGAGCAATTTGTTTTTCATCATATATTCAAGTTAGGGGAAAAAAAGATGCTGAACACCATCACCTAATATTGCAGAACTATTTTTTGTGATATAGGACTCTAGGATGATTCTTTAAAATTACAAAGCAAATAACACATCTGCTGTAGGATAATGACAGATAAAATTTGAATGTGTACTAATTACTTCGCTTTTTAAGTCAATAATGACATAAAATTTTGGTTTGATGCATAAAAATGCATGTTCTATGCAAAGATGTGTAACCTCTATTTTTCATCTCCTTTATCAGTCGCACAAATTTCGTAATACAAGACCAAAAATCGAATCCAATGATTCCGAAACAAATAATGGGCTCCAATTATGTTTTAAGCCAAAAGGATGCAAATGGTGAAGTTCCCATTAACAATGTATAGCCACAAAGCATGCTCCTCTTATAATCCCAGAAAGTAATTGTATTTGTACAGGTGCGATAATGCATAATGCACTTGGGGTGATAATCCCATATAGATTATAAGCCTAAAACATCCACAGGCATGAAAACAATGATAAAACTGACAGTTGTTCAGAATCATGTCCCAAATTCAAGCTCTGCCCACAAATTTGAGATGTGAAATGCATTTACCCCCACGATTAGGACCACAAACATTTACATGGGGAGGCACGAATTCTCTAGTTTTGAAATCACGTGAAATACACATCAATTTTTCTAGGAGGAAATTCTGAAAAAGAATACATGATCAGGCTAGAAGAAGGATCTTTCATATCTCTCACAAACTCAATCAAGGCATGTTCGATATTATTAAATGCATTCATGACCCATTAAGGCATCCATAAAATAACGTTGACGGTATACAACAGAACTAGTAGATAGTCCAATTTAAAAATATGAAAGAGAACATTGAATGCATTTACAAATAACTTTAAAAAAAAAAGGCTCCCTTTATACTAAACTGCAAAACATTGTGCATCTACAGAAGTAAAATCAAACACTCTCAAAAGATAACAAATACAATAACATGACCAACAATCATGTCACAGGTAGGAAAACACTACCTTTGAAGTGAATTCCCTAGTCCCAGCTTGAACAACTGTTGCTGCAGACTGGGCGGCGGATGCAGCTACCACAGATAACCTGCCAAATCCCTGCATACAAAACCCACCAAGCATAAGCAATCACAAAGAAACACATCAATTGATAGGTACATAATACAAGAAACATGCCAAGAAAACGAACCTGGGAAACAGCCGAAAGAACATCTCCCTCTCCATAATTATTCTTAGGCGCTGGAGCAGGACTTGAACCAAATCCAACATACTTCCCACCTTGCGATGGGTTGATCCCCTCTGGCTTCAACTCGTTTTCCGCCATCTTCTGAGCAAAAAAACTCTCCTTATTTGCAGCAGACGCCTCCAACTGAGTCCGTGAATAAATATCTTGAGTGGATTTTGAACGGGAAGGCGCACCGCCTCCACTCCCGGAACTCCTAAAATCACCTACTGTATTGTTTCTCCTAAGACTATTGGGAGAATTATTCCCCCCATCATCAAAATTATCCCAGCTATCCCACCCCGAATTACTTCCAGAATTACCGCCTCCACCCCCATTAGCCCTCAGCGGAGGCTTACCAGCGAAACTAGTCCCATTCTTATCATTCGATTTCAATGTTTCTTTCACGACCGGAGGATCGCGCCACGGTTTGCCCTCGGCAAGCGCCTGGACACGATCCCGATAAACCGCCGCCGCTTTGGTATTATACTTGGTCACGATATCCGTTTCTTTAGGGATCCCATACTGAGAAACAAAATTGTTGAATTTCTCATTGCCCCCAAGCTCCATTTTCTTGAGCTGGATCTCGGACCACGAGTCCATGGTCACGGATCGGACGAAGGAGATGTGAACGCCAAGGCCTCGGTGTTTCCCCGAACACTCGAGGCACATGAAGACGCCGTATGAGACGGACGCCCATTGAGGGTTCTTCTGGGAGCAATCGACGCAGATCTTGTTTCCCACTTGCGATTGCAGCTCCCGAAGCCTGCGAGATGCAGCCATACGTCGTCGGATCGGTGGGATTTAGGGATCGAGGAATCGGATCTGAGAGGATCGAGATGGGGAAGATTGAATCTTCTTCAGATTTGATGATCCATCGCCATTTTCATTCTTTTTTTTTATTTTTTTTTTCTGGTTCTTTATGGTTATTGGGAGAAGAAAGAAAAGAGAGGAGATCGCCGACACCGCGAAAAATGTTAGGATTACCATAGCAGTCCGTGCTCGAGAGAAATATATATACTACTTAAGGGTAAATCGGTCATTTAATAACACTCTTTTCTTACTCTTTTTTTTCCTTAAAAAAAATAAAAGTTCACTTTATTAATTAGTAAAAATTCTTAGGTAGTGTTTGCAACCTCTAAAAATAAGTTATTATAGATATTTTTTTTAATAAATTTGTTAAAAATTTCCATAATTACTTATTTTTAGAGATTGTAAATACTATCTGATAACATTTGACAACTTTTGGGTTAATGATTCAATATTATCGTTATTTTTTAGTTTTTTGGAAAATCACATACTCATATCAAAATTGTAATTGTGTTCTACATACATAAATATATATATATACACACGCACACATATTTATGTTAATTAATTTTCGATAAATTAAATATTCAAAAATTGAGATGCATGAATATATATATATATATAAACTTTTGGCTAAATTAGATCATATTTTACGGACATTATCCCAATAAATATAATTTGTTAAGAAAAAAATATATAATTACTTATTGCAAACATTACGTAAGGGTGAAAATTTATCATTACATATGGAGCTCATAATCTTTTGAGTGAAGCTCACATGTATTGATAAATTTTCACATACGATGAGAGTAGTGCATGTATATGAAATGTGAATTTTTTCTCAAAACAGAGGTTGTGCTTTAATATATAATATATATTAATCGACAACACACGCACTCTGTATGAACATACTATATATTTTTTATATATATAATAAAATTTTGTATTTATTCAAAAATAATAATAATAAAATTTAATATGATTTTTTAAGCATATATAATTAAATTATTTTGAATGAACGAATAACATAAATTTATAAATATTTATTTTAAATATTAAACATTAAATAATTCGTATTATTTTCTTAGTTTTTAAAACGATTAAAGAGATGAGTGTAGTTAGTATATAAAGAAAATCAAAAGGAGTGAAATGTGAGAAAAGTTAAAATGATATTTGTTGAAATTTAAAATAACAGTAATATTTTTTTATGGATAGACAACAATACCCCTTCTTTTAATTCAAAAATTATTGACTTTTGGCAACCTATTTTAGCTAAAAAACCGTGCTAGCTTGCGGGTATAAAATGATACTTAAATTTCGTTGACTTTTTATTGTTATTATATATCAAAAATAAAAATATTAGCCGAGCATATAAAACTGTCTATCCGTATAATTTCCATTCAGCCTTCAACAGTTTTGTTATACACAACAATGCACACGGACATGTTCGATAATCAAGATACACGACGGCGGACAAATAAAGAGGATAATCGCCTTCATGGAGCTCACGAATCGCTGTGCGAAAACGCTTTCTCCACCTTGATCGTGAGGAAAAGAAACGCAGCTACCGATATAAACAGAGCAACGAGCATGATCACAGCCATTGTTTGCAATGAAATGGACGTGCTGATGAAGAAGACGACTGAGATCGACACACTTTGCCAGAGCTTAAGCTGTGCAAACGCTCCTTCCTGTAACCATAACAAGCAATGACAAGGCATCAATCGACACACAGTTTTGTAGCAGCAATGGCCACCGACCGTCCTTTATAGCTGCTTGCTCTATCTTATCATAGCATTAGAACAAAGGTCACCAATTCGATTTTACATTCGTTGCATATTCAATGCTTGTGTTGGTAGAGTTTAAAATATTTGAATTGCATTGCTACTCGTAAATATTGTTTTGGTCAACATAGGATGTTCTAGAAATGTTTATAGCACTAAAGGGTAGAGGAAGGCATTGGAAATTAGTACCAGATCATGCTTAAATAGAATTCCGAGCAATGCACTCAGCTGTGTATTGAGAACTCCATCGCCGATACCCCACAAAGCTCCTATGAGAAGTGGAAGCAACGTCGCAAGCACTCCACCAGTCACGCTATAAAAATAAGAAACAAGAAAGGAAATCAATCATTTTCAAATTAATTTAGGCTCCACTTGGATAGAAGTATTTCAATCCATGGATTTCAAATGCATTTTTGTTGTTTAGAAAAGTAGCACCACAAACATCAAATCCACTTTTTTTATGTTTATATGGTAATTCATGGTATTTAGGATGGATTTTAAGTTCATCCAATAAAGTGGTGATTTAGAATCATTTTTAATACATCTAAGTAATGTGTAAATAATTAAGTTATGAATTTGAGATTTCTCAATGTTTCATTGTTAACACTAAAATTATAATTGAAATTCATGGATTTGAAATACTTTAATCCAAGCGCAACCTTATATCTCGAATCCAAGATGATAGAAAGGAGAGTCTACCTGTAGTTCAGCAGTAGCCATAGTAGAACAATAAGTTGAATCAAAGCTCCACCCAAGACTATCATTGTGATGGATGTGAGGCCATTAGTCAGTCTGCCGGCTACGATTGCACACTGAGGAAGGATTTAAACACCGATAGGTGAGAATACCAACTTCATCATAATATTAAAACAACCAGAAATATTCCCAGAAACTATAGGAGTTAAATAACATATCTATTATAAAGTGCAAAACCAAAATTGCATAGACGAAACGAATTTGCTAATATCACAAACAGTATCTGCGGGAAGCAAGGCGGGCATCCATATTTGAACAAGAAAATAGATGACATGATTATGTCGTTACTTACTATCGCATCAAAAACTCCATAAACAGCCATTGCACCACCAACACCTTGTTCACCTAGCACAGGCTTGACAATTTCCTTGGTGTATTCAGCCCTGTATAAAGAGAAAAATAAAAAGATAGTGTAGCTGCAGGGGATGAATATAATATTGGAGCGAGTCGATTGGTTGTTTGTTGTTCAAGAATTATGGATTGGGTAAGTATTTTGAATATTAAATCAACATGTTTCAGGGTAATTACCACACAAATGCTTGTTGAAAGCCTGAATATGCAATAAGAGGAATGACCAAGAGAATTCTTTTGTCAAGCAGTAGATTTAAGAAAGACTTTGATGCAGACACCACAGTAGATGAAAAGGTCGCGGAAGAATATTGTTGCGCTTCTTCTTTACCATTTCTTCTATTCAAGAAGCACATGAGAATCGTACCTAAGGTCATGCTACATAGAAACAGAATGAAAAGTAAAGTTGTGCCGCTGGTACTTCCTCCCTGCAATTTGTTTAGCCATCTAATTAACTAGAGCCCAAAAAAACAAACATGCCACATACAAAAAGTGGACAAATTAAACAAACTATTGACTTCATATTTAAGTAGCCAGCTGTTTAGTCATACGAGGACAGCTAGAAAACTGCTGAATTTCATGTTAATCATATGATCATGTCAACATCAAAGGCTTAATCATAAAAACTGTATTATGAATGCAGCCAATGTTCTCCCCTGCATGAAATGATATTTTAGAGAGCACTAAGCTCGATGAGACTCGGAACTCTTGAATTATAAGACGAACGCCGATTTTCACCTCCATAAATATTTTATTATACTCTTCGCACCAGCTTCCCCTCCTTTTCACAAAATATGTCGATTTAACCAAATACACTCATCACAGTGAGTCAGTGATAAGTGACACCAGTATTTACAATTGTACATTTTCAATTATTCCAGTCAAAAGGAAACAGTATAAGGATTCTCGTAGTGCTTGAAATTGTGATAGTACATAAATCAAGTAAAGGTGGAGAGTGAGTAAATCATTAAATTATTCTTTGCTGTCAAATAAGCAGACTCAACTCAGACTTCATGAAGAAAGCCACAAGGTGAAGTGAATTTGAATTCTTCCCTTCAAGACTACTCTTTCTTTTACTTTAAATTACATCAATAAACAGATTAACAAACAAAATTTGGTCTATTACACTAGCTCTCAATGAGTCTACATACCGTTTCATCTCTCAGTACCGCAAGATTGACCAGGTTCCCAACAAGCTGCAGGTCAAAAGTAAATCGAAGTACTATTGTTAGAAATTTGAAATATGCAAACATTAGAAATTAAAAAGTAACATCTTAAATTTAACAAGACTGCAGCTGCTTTTGGTTGACATTTAACCAACAGTTAGAAAGTCAAAGCTAATAGCGCAAGTCTTCTAGGAGACAGTAAGTACTGCACCTGGTGACTGGCAAACATCCCCCAGAATACACCATTAAATTGTCCAATAACTGTTCTTTCAGGTAAATTGTTATCATTTGCATGACTGTTAGCAGCAGAAGTGAGATATGTCCCCTGGTAGAAGAACAAATGTGTAAAGGGAAGCGGTATAGGTTATATCATAAAGATTTGATTCTGTGGGATGCCTCCTACCTGCCCAACCCAAATTATTGAAGCAGAAAATCCAAGATACAAAGAAGATGGCACCATCGTGTACCTAAACCATTGTTAGATATGTTTTAATAAACAATTCTGAGGTATATTCCCTCTGTGGGTATATGATCAACCAATTAAAATCTCCAAAAGGCAATTTATAATAATCATCTACAAAAAGCCATTCATTGGTTTCTCAAAACTTATATGACTCGAAGATACACACGAAAAATCACAAATTGTGCACAAGAACCAAACTGGTTAAGTACAAGAAAATCAAAATCCCCCAGTGTCAAGGGAAACAGAATTACAGAAAAAATAATTGGTAAAAGCTACGTTTATTTGTAATACCCTGTCCACTCCACATCGAATTATGGGATGATTCACGATTGCGGAAAAATTGATCAATACATGTAACAGATTTCGTAGCAACTATAATTAGTTATTTTTGCAAGGTGAGCATGCGGTCCCGGTACATGGACTGTGACAGAAGAGAAGCTAAATGCTATGCTGGGAAACAGATAAAATTCAACCAAATTATCACCTAGCACTAAGCTATAGGTATTAAAGGTATACCAAGAGGGAAACAAATTTGCAGCTGTGAATAGCCAATATCCAGATGTACCAAGAATCAAAGCATTCTTCGATCCCAGTTTCCGCACCACCAATGAAGCAATTATAGAAAAGAAAGTAAATGACAAATACAATATCCCGAGTGATGTAGTACCCAAATCTCCTTCCTAAACAAAAGAACAAACAAAGGTCAAATCTTTATCAGCCACAGTAAAAAAATCCTCAATGAATATTAAAACCCACGAAACACAATTCTCGAAAAATCAAATCTTGCAAAGGGAACTTTACAGTATTGATGGTGCTCTCCAAGTTCTGAATAGCACCATATGCCAAGAAAATCAGCAAGAAAGCCGATGACAAAATATAAACATCTCTTTTATGGTTCAGAGGTTGAAATTGCGGGGTGTTTTCATCAACAAGTGGCGTTTCTTCATCAGTCGCCATTGAAGCAAGAAGACCACTTTCTGTATAGTCACTCATACAACAAGGGACGTATAAATACACAATTTTCTTGCAAATCCAACAGTGTAATATGGGTTTGCCGGCGAGAGGGGAGAGAAGAGGACGTGGGGTAGAGTTTAATTGAGGTTACACAAGATTCTGAATCTCAAGAAAAGACATGATCGGGCGGCCATTTTCAATAGTTTGGGTGAGAAATTGGGAGAGGGATGCTGTTTTGATTTTTATATTCTGGTTATCTGACTTATTATATTGATAAAATAAATTAATTTTTTTGCTAAAAATAAATTTTCGACTTTTGTTTAATTGTTTGGTTTTGTTGTGAGCCTTTGTTTGCTGTGCAGACAATAAGATAATCCGAGAAACTAATTTTGGAGTTAGCAACGGTTTGGGAATATATTGTATCAGGGATTTCTAAATTTTTTCTATTTAATAATATGTTCTAATAAAAAATTTGAATAATATGTATCAAATATTATATGTTCTAACGTAAATCAAGTGTTCTTAAGGATGGTTAATTCCTAGCAAATATTGTATCAGGGATTTCTAACTTTTTTCTATTTAATAATATGTTCTAATAAAAAATTTGAAACGCGTTGAAACGTGGTGGTCAGCTTTGAACTTTTCGAGCCTAAGCGTGAAAAAACGTTTTTAATTTTTACTATAATTTTAATTATTTTAAAACAGACATTGAATAAAATGAAAGATTAACCATAAATATAAGATTTAATAGATATTTCAAGTCCTCGACTAGAAATATTTATAAAAATATTTTCATTTCAAAAAACAAATGAAATCTCTCGTTCTTAAAAACAGTCGCTTGATCGAGGTTAAACGTATGAAAACATACGCGAGATTAAGTGTCGTCTAAACGAAATTTTTAGAACAATGATATTTATACATGAAAAATGCTGCATATATACTAATATTTATACAAAACTTTAATACAAAAATTTCATTTATCAAAATCTTGTGATATATTGAATATAAATTCTGTCATATAATAATAAAATCCCACGATATAATATATTTAAATATTAAATATTGATGTATACAATATTAAATTTAGCATTAGTAGTATCTTTATAATTTATGCTTGCACGCGTCAATTCCATCTCAAATTTTTTTTAAAAATAAACTTGTAGGAATTTCTCACTTCAAGACTAAAACAAATTAGCACTTATATTACATTAATTTTGAATTAAAGAAATATTAGCTGAAAATTTTAGGGTATTGATTTTTTTTTAAAACTTTTTACAAAGAAATTAAAGCTAAGGAGGTTTTTTTTTAATTTATTTTTATCTGACTTGATCAACAAATATTTTTTTTAAAAAATGACTTACCAAGTATATTTCCTTTTTTTTTTTTTTTTTGAGTAATTGCCCAAGTAAAATACACTTGGAAAAATCAATTTTTCAAAACAACTAGTTGACTAAATTCATCTTTCAAAATTTTCTAATGTATACTGAGTCGAAACTTTTAAATCTTATATTTACTAATTAATACTAATGTATTAAAAGTTCAAACACATACATATGTTGTTTCAAAAAAATATACACATAAATATATGGATTGAATTTGATTGATTGGACGAAGCAAATATACCTCTCATTAATTCAATGAAGTAGTCGGAAATGTCTTTCAATGTATTCCAGAATTTAATAATTATCAAATACAAAACAAAATAAACATCAACGTACATCCATTATCCATATTCAATATTCAGAAAACATAAAGTAATTTTTTAAAAGAAAATAAGCACAATCCTGCTCAGGGCACACCTCTGACCTCCGGATACAGCGAAAGTGCGGCACCACCTCCAAAAAATTTTAAGAATCTGCTGCATACTTGACTAAAATAACATACAATGAATAAACTCAACGTTCGCCACGAGTCCTAGAACTTGACCAAGTGGACCTTGGTGCACCGCCACCAAAAGATGGTTTACGTTCATCCCGCCACCGATCACCAGATTGAGGTGCTCGGTCATCCACTCTGCGGCCACTAGACCACTTATCTGTTTCAGGAGGTGGGGCCTGGCCCCCACCTTCTGCTCTTCTGAACCTGGGGACATACACACCAGGTGATGGTGATGGTGATGGTGCTGCCGCAGCTGCAGCAGCAGCTGGAGCAGGTGCTGCGTCGACTGGATGCGATATGGCGGGGGGCTCGGTTTTTGAGGGAATGGGAGCTGATCCCCTTAGGAGCTCTTCTCTCCGCAGCCTTTCTTTCTCCTCCAACTCCAACTCCCGCTGCCTCTGCTTTTCGGCAATTTCATCCAACTTGGCCTTTCGCTCTGCGTCCTCTTTCTTACGCCTCTCCATCTCTGCAATGTACAGTAATGGTACAAAAAATACGAGTTCATATCACAAGCTATGAATGGCAAGACACGTAAAATAAAAATTGTTAGTTGCGATTTGTATAATATACAAATAATCTTTTCTTGCTAAACACAGCAAACTTTCCAGATTACGGCACATAGACGAACAAAGCTTCAAGAGATTAATGAACATAGCCTACACATTGTGTCAAGGCTGAGGGGGTAAAACACCAATGTTCAGTTTGGCACAACTTGATTACTTCCCTAAGCATATCTTAAACATGTTTAAAATAATAAACAAGAAATTATCATGAAATAAAAAAATTATGTTTCGGCCCATATCGGGTGGTCCACTATTGCGAGTGCCAGAGCATGCCACAGAAATAAAAGTCAATCATCCCTGAGTGTGTCTCGAAAGGCAATTTCTCTCCAAAAATAAATGACATCGTTAATATAACATGAAGTGGGGAAGTACCTTCAAGCTTCCGCGCTTCCTCCTCTGCGCGTAGTCTTTTCTGTTTCTCTTCCTCGGATCTTAGAAAAAAGATCATTTTCCTCTTAGTATCTCTTTCCTGCTTCCGAGTCTGGATAATTTGGCGAATTCTCTCATCGCTCTCCTCCCTGAGCCTGTTGTACTCAGCTCTCCTATGGGTAAGCACTCTTCTTTCGAATATTTGCTGAATAAACATCAACAAAAGATACGAGAAAGTGAATACAGCTATACATTCATATGCAGATGCAACCAATAATCTGAAGATAGATAAGCTTAAAAAACAAGTAGCAGATTCAGCTCAGTATAAATAAAAGTTAAAGAACTGGACCGTACATATGTTAAAGGGAGACATCATAATCTCAGATCAACGCATATAATATGAGATTAATGGATAGCCATAATTCAAATTTGGGGTCGTAGATTCTTCTCTCCTTTCCACGAACTCAGGTCAACATACGACGACTAGAAATAACATAATGTTTTCGATGAAAATGATAGGTCGGATATAGGAAGCTCTAAGCAACCAAATCATTTTTCCCAGCTTGCATGAGAAAATTATTTTTTATTCTTGGGAAAAAAGAGGATGACCAGTCCCATGTTAAGAAAATATAGAACAACTTTTGAAGACAACATGTGGATGTCAAGAAACAAAAACATAAGCCAAACCAAGTTCCTCACAAGATTGAAGATATAACGATGTTTTATCTCACAACCCATGAGCACCACAATGAATTTGGGAACTAGAAATATGATAACTATATATAATGAAAAAGAGTTAATGACCTTGTTCGCCAGCATCCGCACTAGCCTTGTTTTTTCAACCAAGTCTCCAGTATGTCTCTGTCTGCTTAAATCAATCTCTCGCTGCATCAAAATAACAAAGATTGGTCACTGTATAAATAAAATGGACTGCTGTAACAAGCAAAAATAATATTGTCAACTCTTTTGTCGAAAAAAAATATTGTCAATTCTACACTTCCAAGAACAAAACAGAATTTCACACGTAAATGACACAATACTAGAGATGTTTCAGGCAGAAAACACAACTCATTCAGACCTGCTGCTCGAGTTTGTGTAAGGCCTCTTCTTCCACCAGACGCTGCTGAAATGCAGCGTCAATAAGTGATGCAGCCTCTTCCCTTTTTGCCCTCTCCAAGTGATCCATTGTTTTAGCAATCTTCTGTAATTTTTTCTCCATTTCTTGCTTCTCCCTGAGTTGCTCACTAAGAGCCAAATCCATCAAAGTCTGCTTAGTTATTTTTTCCTACATCCAATTAAACTGTTGGTCAATAAAATGTTACATATAAGAATGAAATGAAGTTCCAACCAGGGGAAAGGTTTAACTCACTCCCTCTAGAACTTGTTTCTTCCCTTTCCTCTTCCTGTGTTTCTCAGCTTCCTGTAGCAGAGCATGGGCTTCCTCAAGCTCGCGTTCCTCTATTTCCCTGAGAATTCTTTGATTTTTCATTTGCTCAAACTCAGTAGCAAGCCTTTTCTGTTCTGCCTCTTCAGTTATCTTTTGTAATTTTTGCCTCTTTGCCTCCTCTTCCCGTTCCTTAAGAACACACAAGTTGAAAGCAATAACTTGGATATCTCCTAATCATCTATTAAATAACAATTCAAAGATGAATTGTAAGACATCCTTATTGAGGAAAAATGGACATACCATCTCCAAAAGCTGGCGCTCATGTTCTTCTTTGCGCTTTTCGATAATTGATTTGCGTGCAAGGAGTCTTTTGTGTTCTTTTTCTATCACTTCCACTAGATTAGAAAGTCTATCCTCCAATTTTGAAGTTTTCTTCGCAGGTGGGAAGATCATGACCCTTGCTTTGCAGAGGGATTCAGTAAATGTGGACAGGTGGTCTCGTATGCCTTCTGATTCGAGACTCTGAATTAAAAAATATGATTGTATTGTATAAATTGGTAGATTATGGGATAAATCAAAAGGTTCCCCAATTATGAAAGGTTAAAAATACGAAAAAATATTTTAAAAAATCGTCAAAATTTCAAACGGTAAAAAATACGTAAGAATTAAAAATCGTCAAAATTTCAAGGTCAGAACACAATGTGGGCGTTGTGGCATCTCCCGAAGGGAAAGATCTAAATAAAACATGTCAATCAATATAACATATCATCATATCAAAAAATATGTCAAAAGAAAAAAATGGTGGATATTACCTTGTTACCAAAGAAGATGGCACTCTTCCGATAATCAATTTTCATTTCTAAAAAGTTATTCTTTACTGCATCAACAGAAATCTTCTCAACAACAGAAAAATCAAAGAAAGGAACTATCATCGACAGGTTTTCAATATTCATTGTCTGATAAACCTTTGAGACCTGGATAAATAAAGGTAGAAAAGCAAAAACCACTTGAGTCATATTACAAAAACTGCAAGACAAGAGTATAGATCAGGGGGTAACACAACTGACAGACACGCACACCTGCTGCAGAAGCCTCAGAGCTGCAAGCTTCTCTATAGAAGGAACATACTGAGACAGTTGTACCTCTGGAACAGAAGAAGCAGAAGCAGTCCTGCCCCCAAGCTTTGAGATTTTTGTTAGCAAGGGTTGCAGTTTCAATGCCAGATCTAAGGGAAGAAACTCGTGTTCTAAAATATGAAAAATATCCTTCACTTCTTGAGTTACACAGGTCATTACACCTTTCGTGACCTAACCAAGGTAACAAGGAAGAATAATAATGTGAGAAATAAAGATTTGGAAAACAAATTTAGGTTTAAGCAGTTCAAGAGGACATGACCCTCATCAACATAGCTCATTCATGCAAAAAAGCAAAAGGTAAGAGGTGAATGGGGATTGAAAATCTAATCAAAACTTGATATAATCATAGAAAAACCAAAACCAAATAATTTAAATGCGTCCGAGATAATTACCAAATCCAAAAGAAGTGATGACCTGGAAAGCTGAAAGCAAAAATAAAAATAATCAGTTAACAGACTTAAGGAATTAAATGTAGTAAGATGAAGCAGAGATCCAGCTAGGATTTTGTTATTACAACTTCTTTGCTCTCAGGCTTCGTTTCAACATCAAATGCTATAAGGTTGGCCACTCTCAAACTCCGTTCTTTATCATTCTCAAGCTCCAAATGAGATGCACCATATGAGCGATCATAAGGTGGTACAGATAGTGCAGCTAGAACAACTGACGAGGCTATCAGTTGCAAATCCTTCTGGTTTAGGTTCTTATTAAAGCTCTTTTGAAGTAAGAAAAGCTTAAGCCAAGCATAAGCATGATATAGATGGTTGGACGACATCCAAAATATTTCAGAAAGCTTGGAATAGTAGACAACCATCAAGGATGGTTTAGGTGTCTTTTTAACCATGGACATCAGTCCATGTATATCCTCGATGGAACGAAAAGCTTCCTGCAAGTAAATGAAAAGGAAGAAGGGCAAATCATAAAAAAATCATCAAGTCTGATGTGAAGGTACTAGCGAGTAGTAACTTGAAACATGCTCGCAATTCAAGCACGAACCAAAAACTGAACAAACCTGCCAAAGTTCAAGTTCGGTAGCAACTTTCAGCTGTTCAAATCTGGTATCGAGATATAACTGCAAGCTTTCTGGTGCAGTAAGATCAGGCCTATCTCTCTGATCCCTATACTTGTTAAGGTTAGCTAGATGATTCCGAATGATTTCACATAGTCGCCGAAATTCCGTAGTCCGCTTGTATTGCTTACAGAATTGGAATGCACGGTGTGCAGTCATCTGTACAGTACAATTCAGGAAAAAAAGAGATCACCAATGATGACTTCATAACAAGAACATATATTTTCTTCATGCTCACAAAACCAGCTTATCAGTAAGCTTTTGAACTTTTTAACTGGCAAATATCAACATTGAGACAAAGTGAAGCATCTCGTTACTAACAATCATTAAAATAAGCATATTACAGAGGGAGTTATGACAATATAGCACCACAAATTCGAAAAGAGAACTACAGCGGTTCCCAAGAGATTCACAGTGACCTCAAAGAAGATCCAGTTATAGAAGATTATAAGCTTGGGACATCCATCAATGTTAACTTGCAGATACAAATGCATGTACTTAAAGGATCACCAAGACTATCTTCAAACAGATTTATCCACCAATGCCACTGCAAGCGCTGGGCGGATGGTATAGATAAAATAAAAACTAAGAAGAAAAGAACAGAGCAGAGCAGGAGGAGGAGGAATTTTGAGTGTGTTCTTGAAATAATTGTTTCTGAAACAATTTGAAACTTTAACCCTGCTACCAATAACAAAGATCATACAGATAGGTGGCATAAAGAGATCAAATCCCCAATAAAAAATTCAGCCAATAAATAACAAGTAACCAGGTTATATACAAAGTTCAAAATAAAAGAACATTGGTATTCGAGTATATCCATGGTTCTTTGAACGAATTGAACCCATGGCACACCTTTCTGGGAAATCCACAAAATAATTAAAGTAGTGCCAAAAGGTTGCAAAAACTACTTCAGGCTTCACGACACAAATAAAACTAATTAAAAATCAAATCAAAACCTCCAAAACAAAAATACTAATCAAAAAGTAACAGCAGAATTTCTGAATTAGGATGAGCATAAATGTAATGGTAAAACTCACCGAATACAAAGTCTCCAATCTTGAGTTGTTGCGTAAAATTTCCAATACTGTTCTGTATGTCTCCCACAGGAACTTAAACCATGGTGTGACAAGTTCGCGATCAGATCTGTCTTTTCCTTTCTCTCCACTGACATAGCTTAAAAGAAGATCTTCAGGCCGTTTATCAGCTTCTAAGTCATCAACATCCAGGGCCTCTTCCAAGGCTTGCGCCTGATTACGCGCAAGCTCGGCTTTCTCTGTAGCCATCTGCATGAAATGCTTTATAACCTCTTCCAGTGAAGTAATATTAACTTGCTGGCAGATACCACGATACTGTATAAGACCATCTTTGGCATGTCTTCCCCTCCTCATGTCAACACATAGCTCCACATACTTCAACATTATCTTCTCATGTGTCCTTGTCCATGCTCTGTACCTCCTGGAGGTAATGAAACTGTGAAGAGCCTCAAGGGCTTCTTGCTTTTGTCCAACATTTATCAACTCTGCATAAACAGATTTTAAGTTTATCAGGAACAAGTACCAGAAAATGTAAACGGAGGAATAAAACTAATTTTAACCGACATCATAGAGCAAGATGAAGTTGGTATGAAAGGTTGATATTGACCATCAGAAAATGTGGTATATGCTGTGGGAGTCCTCAAAGAAACGCTGTCTGTGTCTTACACCAGTACCCAGGAACAATGTGACTCCCACACGCACTATTCTAGTCAACACACGTGAGAAGACCACCAAAAAATTAAGGGGGGAAATATGGTAACTCTAAATTGCTGACTGACTCATCCTTACTTCTAGACATGTGGAAACACAACAGAACAATAATCAAATAGCCCCGTTTAAAATAAAAGCATTTCCAATGTTGGCATATTTAGCAGTAATCTATCCCACAGAAATCAAAATATGCTGTTAGAAAGTAACTTTCACTGGAGAAGATGGTAACGTTCAACTCAACCGCAAAATGACTGATTAATAACCTACCTTCAGCTCGCTTCAAAGCATTCTCTGGTCTGGCAAAAGTAGCCATCTCTCAATTCTAAAGGTGAATCAGCTGTAGAATAACAAGCATACACAAGTCAATCAGCAATCTGACAGCCGATGCGTCAATAGAGCTTAGTAGCAATTAAATTACTCAGCTATCCAAAAGGTAGCAAATATAAACATAACCCCATTCCACGAATATTCATATATTCAATAAATGAAAGAAATCTTGTGAAAAAGTATTTTATCACGGTTTTTTTGTCACTCTCTGGCATCTGTTTGGCAACAGATAACCAGGATTTTCACAGGATTTGAGGATAATTAGACTTTGAAATTCCATTATAACTGTTTGATTGGACGGAATTTAAAACTAAACTAGTATTTAAACATATTTGATTATATTTTGTTTCAATACTATATTCCCATCAAAAGTGAACGCATCTTATGGGATTTAAATTATAACGAAACATATTTGCTAGGGGCGGGTGCGGTGCAAACAAATCTTGGACAGCTCTCGAGCCCGAAAGTATGAATTTTCAGGCAAACCTATCGAACTCGAAAATCGTAACGAGCCAAACGATTTACAGAATCATGAAAAAGCCGAAAACACAAAATCAAGCCTAGGGGAAGGAGATCAAACCATCAGGAAAACAAAAAAACATTATAAAACAGATCCAATAAAAAAAAATCCACCCAAAGATCCAAATTTTAATTTGCCCACCAATATCGTAAGTGCGAATACCGGTAGAAGAGTGAAACAACAGTATGGGGGCCCGATGGTCGGAGAAACAGTCTGCGGCGTCTCGATCTGTGGGAACGGAGCCTAAACAGGTCAAGGTAAGAAATAGGTGGCGCGCAAGGAAGAGAAGCGGCGGGGGACAGAGGTGTTGAAGGGAGTGATGGCCGAGGGTTTTTGAGGTTGGAAAATTGGGAAACTTATTTATTTATTTAAATAGTGAAATATTGATGTTATTGTAAATATTTTATTGATTTTTAGATTTTGTTGGATTGAGGTATTTGATTTGAGATTGGATTTCAAATTAATGGATTTTTAAAATCCAATGTTTATTAAATTTTTTACTTGGAATAACATATAATTTCAAAGTGAAATTTTAAATCTATTAATTAATTGTTTGCCTAAAATTTTTAATAATTTCAAAAAATAAAAAAGTTTAATATATTATTCTTTATTCTTTATATATTTTGAAATTAAAATTAGTATTATGATCACAAAATAATCATGTTAAAATTTAAAATAATATAAATTTAAATTTTATTTATTTTAATTGGATTAAATAATAAATTTACATAAATAAATTTTAAATAAAATATTTATATTTTTCTAAAAAAACAATTATATAACTTATTATAATATTAAGCTTCAATTTCTTTTTCATCATATTAGTAACATAAAAATATATTTTTCATACAATAACTCTGCAATAAAATCAAATTTTAGTAACGTATATTAATAAATAAAAAAATTGAGGAAATTAATAAAAAAATTTATATTAACATATATCCAATATTCAAAAAATAAAATTTTAAATTAAAATAAGTACTATGATAACACAATAACTATATCCAACTCAAAAGAGTTCATATCTTATTTATTTAAATAGACAATAATATTTATATAAATTAACATCTAACAAATTATTAAAAATTTTCTCACAAAGCAAACATATAAAATAGATGTAGCATTCATCCTCGTAAGCTAAAAAATCCAAATTCTAGAATTGTCATGAGTCGTAACACCAAAACATCAACAAAGAAACATATAATATTTAACTTGTTAGTTTCTAAATAAAATTCTAGAATAATTGTGAGTTGATGAGAAAATGCATCCATTTTCTTTTCTCCTCATCCGAAAGTGCTTTTAATAATCTAAAATTTTCAACGTCACCATTCATCAAATTTTGGATCGCCTTAAATCTTTCGTTGTCCGTATGTCCAGTTATGCTAGAGACAACCTCGTGTATTTCAATACCGCTTGGTCTTTCTTCTTTTTTCTTGCTCGCCACGAACTTTTGAAAAGATGTGACGATCATGCCAACAACCTCAACCAAATCATATTTTTTCGCTTTCTTCCTTCTATTGGATGATGAATCCAATGAGTTTGAGCGTAGTGATCGTTCATCTTGCTAGTTATAAAAAAAAATATTTATGCATTATAACAAAAATATAAACTAATAATATGTCACAAATTGAAATCTTGAAACTGCTAAGACATATTTCAATAATCTTCAATTACCTTCAATTGTCCAGTCAAGTGCTTTGCCTCAATGGTTTAAACTATATAACAAATGATAAAACCATAACATTACTGAATTTTGCAAGAACTAAAAACAAACTACAGTATTATTCCTCTCTCGGAATCTCAATTGATTAATTGGCTTTGGACAGTGAACAACCCTCATTATCACTATTAATGCATACCAATTATTCCTTCCAGTTGGTTAGTTCTGTCAACTCTATAATGGACACTCACAAATTTAAATTAAAAATGCCTCTCATTCTAAATTCTAAGTCATTTATTCTGTATCTCTTGTTTAAAGATATATTTTCAGGAAGATAAATTGTGGCAGGAAATGTTACAGACAAAAGTGTCAGAAACGGATGGAAGCATCAATCTTTGAGGAAGAAAGCAAATTGTACAATTGTATTTGTGTTTATTCAGGAGATCATAGCCAAGAATATACAGTTACAAGTTCTCTACGGCAAATGCAAGAAATAGTGAGATTTTGAGTGAAGAAATATATTAATTTTTAGAAACTCTTTTCATCAAATGAGTTAGGAATAGTACCAAAACCATTATATGTTTCTTTCATTTACCATCAATCAAAACTTATGATCTCGGGTGCATAAATACATATGTAAGCATGCAAAAGAAAATCTTAACGAACAACAAAACAAAACAAAACAAAAAACATAATATACGAACAAAATGAATCACCATAGGACCACGAAACAACAAGAATCATGACTAGAGAATTCTTAATCTCGCATAGAAACAAACCAATTAACCAACTTTGTATTTAAAAAAAATATCTTCCAAATGCAAGAAACAGTCCACCTCCATCTCCACAAAGTGATTAAGGAAACTAAGCCCACAACATTAAATCCAAGAAAAAAACAACTCCCATTTTTCACACTTTTTCTGTACTTTTACTCCAAATTTTCCACAATCATCAAGATATCGACACAAGAAACGAAGGGAAAGGAGAGTGACGATGAACTGACAAAGGAACTCGAAAAAAAGGGAAAAACAAAGACTTACGTGGATGCGATTTTTTGAGAATCAACCACTTTTCTCATTTCCTGGACGCGTTCTCACTCAAAACCGGTGCCTAAATCCCCTCCCATGCCTGCATTTGAGGTGAGAGGCGCCACATGAAGATGATGAGAGGCGCCGCATGAAGATGATGAGAGGCGCCGCCGTGAATAAGATGAGGCCGCCGGAAGAAAAAACGAAAGAAGATAGCAAGCTGATAAGATTTCAAATGAACGGACGAAACAAAGGATTCAAATTCGTTAATTTTTAAGGCATAAATCAACGGGTCAAATCCAACTGATTTAAAATATCAAATCCATGGGCTACCCATACAGACGGAGTGGATTTGGGCTACGAATTCGAAATCCAAATTAGCCAAAATCCACCCATCCAAGCAGGGCCTTATAGAATCTCACGGATTTACAAACATATTTTTATTGATTTTTTGTAGACTCTTCGCAAGACTTTTATAGATATTTGTAAAATTTTCATACGATTACATGAATTTGTATCTTTAATATATCTTATAATTTTTAGTTGATTTCTTTGAAGTAATAATTATTTGACATAAAACTTTCAAAAAAATAATAATTATTTGACATAAATAATAACTTTAATTTGAAATATTTTTAAATTTATTTATGGAAATGAATTTTATTTGTTTTAAATTTAATTTAATTTATATATATATATATATATTAATGTAAAAAATTAAAACAAATTTTATTTGTTTTAAATTTAATTTAATCTATATATATATATTAATGTAAAAAATTAATAATTTTTGGGGTTGTGTAAATTTATTATTATTTTTTAAAAAATATGATAACTTATAAATTATTTTATCAATTATATCATAAAAATGTATCTGTTAATTTTTATTTTTTATTATTTTTGTTATGCGATTATTCAAATATTTAATTATGTCGTGTTATAATTTTCTGAATCATATAATATTATTAATTTTATTAAATATTATAATTACCGGCATAAATCATAAATTAAAGAGCACAAAAAATTTTAATTTTTTGAATGATTTTTTTTAGTTTGGTTTCAAACTATCCCAATAAATTTAGGAAAATAACAAAAAAATACATTAAGATGAAAACAAATGTTTAATTTTATATATATAGAGAGAGATGCATTTTGAAAATGGGAGAGAGTGAGATAGAGATGAGAGTGGAGGACATGTCAGAAAGATAGAGAAATTATGTGGATTATAAATTTTAGAAATCCATCAAAATATTTGGGTTAGAGCAAAGATATTTTTTTACAAATTATAATTGTACCTTAAGAATTAATGTTTCAATGAATTCCATGGAATTATTAAAAGTTCATTGACATTTTGAATGACACTTGGATTTTGTAGAGTTTTTAAAAGTCAAGATTGAATATCACTTGACTTTTAAAACTCTAAAAAAAGTCTATTTTGATTATCACTATATTTCTATATTAGTATATAAAAATCATGATTAAATATCCCTTGAATTCTAAAATCCACAAAAATAATTAAATGTCATCAACTCTCTTCCATTGAATACAACCCCCTTAAGTTAAATTAATTGGTATGTCCTCTCAAAAAAAAAAAAGAAGTCTAATTGGTATATATATTAGTCAAATTTGATCGATATTTCACTTTCAGAAAAAAAGATCCATTTTTTATGTTATAATTTATAACAAAAAATGATATATTATATTTAATAATATGATAAACACTTAAAATACCATTTAATTTTAATAGATTTATTTATTTTCCATAATATCAAATCCTAATAAAATGGTTTTTCGATCTTTATATATTTTTTCAGAATTTTAAATTAAATTATAATATCATCGATAATATGAAATTTTACTTCAAAAAATCATTTAAAAGTTTAAATTTTAATATAATTTCTATATTTTTTATGTATATATTGGGTAAAAATATCATCAATTTATATATTGGCTTACTGCTTTTAATTTTACTTTATTTATTTTTGTCATTTAAAATATGGTTTTTTTATAAAAACATTGTGAGTTAAGTGTTGACACAATGATTGTTTATTAAACATTTTAAAACTACTTGTCAAAATTTCATCGGATAGGGACACAAGTTATTGTTCAAAAATTTTGAATTAAATAAAATTCGTATCCAAAATTCGTGAACTTTTCCCAAAATACCAAAACCCTATGCTACCAATGGAATCAAGATTTAAGATTAATTTAATCTTAGCTAGCAAAATAACAAATACATACAATACAAGAAATATAATGTGAATAAACCTCGAGGCTCGTTCAAATATAATATAGTTTTTCCACATCTTGTTTTTTTTTTCCTTCTCAAAACACATGCTTGAACATCCTTTGTTGATTTTGCTAATTGATCTTAGTCACAATCACGATACTTATCACACCCACTTAAGAAAAATATGCAATATTGGTTGAAAATTAAATAATTATAGAATAAATAAAAGATTTACAAAATATGGATATAGGAAAACGCATTTCAAGAATCAAAAGGAGGGAACGCCTCATTTTTATGGAGATTTGAATTGGGACAAACTACAAAACAGATGCTCATACTAAAGTTTAGCAGAAACGCATGAGCTTGTTTTGTGTCAACCAAATGTATGACCAAAGGCACATCTTTCTCGTCCTACACAAAATCAGATGAAATATTTCGAATGAATCAGCACTTGAAGATTCTTTTCACCCGAAAACTCGGAAATTCAAGCAACTAGATCACTTTCCATGTTCACCAGTAACCTCTTCTGGGCTTTCGGCTATTCAAGATACGGCCAAATGCATCGAGTGCATCTGGAAATTTACGTATTCTGAGGAAACCCTTCATCATGGCCACTTCACTGTCCGAAAACTTTGCTTTCTCCATTATTTTGTCAATGAGCTTTAAAAGAGTTTCCTCCATATTTAGAGCACATAGACCTTCAGCAAGCATGTTGAATGAAGAAGATTCTGGGAGAAGCCCCTTCTCAGTCATTTCAAAGGCAAAATCAACAGCCTCTCCAATGGGACCGCCACCGGAGCAAAGCCCTCGAAATACAATTTTGTATGAGATAGCATCGGGAGGATCACACTTTCCCTCCATTTCCCTGAAGAATCTCATAGCTTCATTGACTCTTTTCCTTTTGAAAAGTGCTTGAACAATGGGATTGTATGCTCGTGGCGTCAAAACCATTCCTTTCATCTGGATACTTCTGAGAAGTCTTGAAGCAACCTCGACTCTACCGGCTTTACACAGTCCCTGAATTAAAGTCCCATAGGTGACAACGTCTGGTTCGCACCCATTTGAGGTCATGGTTTGTACTATATCTGCTGCCTTTTTTATGTCTCCTTCCCTGCAGAAGTGAGAAAGGACCGAATTGTAAGTGAATTTATCGGGTTTTAGTCCTTCCATTATCATTTGGTCCATAAGCTGTGCAGCCTCTTCCATCCGGCTGCTTTTACTGAGACCATCGATAAGGGTATTGTACGTCACCAGATTTCGAGAAACCCCTTGTAGTTCCATCTGATCAAATATCTCCTCCGCTTCTTCAATTCTTCTACTTTTACAGAATCCATCAATCAAGGTGTTATAAGTTATCACACTTCTTGCACAACCACTCGATTCCATATCTTTAAGCAATTCCAAGGCCTCATCGAGCTTGCCTTTTGTGCAGAGGCAGTCCATCAGTATGTTGTAAGTGAACTCATCCGGTCGACAACCTTTACCCTTCATCTCGAAGAATAATTCCATCACGATGCTAAAATGTCCAGTTAAGCACAGACCTTGTATAAGGGAATTAAAGGTGGACACATCAGGCAGAACGCCATTGCATGTCAGAATACGTGCAAGTTCTGTAGCTTCTTCCAGGCGGTTCTCTTTGCACAGGGTGCTAATAATGGTATTATACGTGACTGCATTTGGAGAACAATCTCTAGAAAGCATCTGATTGACAACTTCGATTGCCTCTTCGACATCTCCGATTCTACATAGTCCTGATATGACAGAGTTAAACGTGAATACATCTGGATCAAAACCCTCCTGAAGCATCAAATCCAGGACCTCCATAGCATGATTTACAAATCCCACTTTGCACAAGCCACTTATCAATGTATTGAAAGTGAAATGATCGGGACAAAACCCCTCATTAGCCATTTCTTGCACAAATATCAAAGCTTCCTCAATCCTGCCCTCTTTGCAAAACCCATTAATCAATACATTAATTGTCACATTACTCCACCGGCACCCAACCGCCACCATTTGTTCTCTAACTCGCAATGCTCCTTCTACATTACCCTCCTCGATATAACCCTGCATTATCGTTGTATACGTCTTCTCATCTGGTGCTAAACCATGGTTGGGCATCTCCTCCATCATCAACATAGCCGGTCTAATTTGATGTGCCTTACACAAGGCCTTTATCAGTATATTAAAAGTGGAAACATCCGGCTTCACCCCGTAATTCAACATCCTAGAATGCACACTCTCTACCAGTATCAATTTGTTCCCCTCAACAAGAACATTTAACAAAAAGTTATAGCTATGAGTTCCAGGCCTCACCCCAAACTCATTTTCCATCAAATCAAGAACTCCAACTGCTTCATCATACAAAGAAAAATTTGCATAACTATCAATTAAAACAAAGAAAATTCCTTCAACCACCTCAACTTCAGAATGCTTCATACCATCAAATACTTGTCTCATCAAATCAAAAGACCCTGCCTCGCCAAGCTTCCTGAGTATTTCCTCATATATTGGCAAAGTGGGCGCAAAATTGGGCTGCTTCGACGCCCACTCGAAGACGCGAAGGGCGGACGTCCCATTATGTTCACCACGGAGTGTGTCCAAAAGCTGTTTTGGAGTGAAGTCCGGGGAAAGTGAAACGCTTGAAACATTTGGCGAAACGGCAAACGAGAGTGGCGTGAGCTGCTTTACATGATTTATCGTGAATGAGAATGGATTGATTTTAATGGGTTCTGAAATCTGATGAAAAAGAAAAGGGTGGCACTTCAGGCAAGAAACGAACGTCATTTAGTCGATTACACAAGCATTTGGTGTGCAAGAACCGGTCTTGGACAGTGACAAGTAAACTGATTAGTACAATGAAATTCAGACAAGCGAATTGGATAAAATGATTCCCACGAAATCAATGTCCGCGTGAGTGTTGTAGAAACTGCGGGATTGAGAACATATTTTGGTATATGGAGGAATTGAATATTGATGGCAAATGAAATGATTATTCTTAATTTAAATTCCCATAAAATCGCTTTCTTTTGGCATTTTGGGGATTTCTTTCATATTTTTTTATTATTTCGACAAAGTAATTTCGTTTGTAATGTAATAATAATAATAATATAATAAAAAAATAGTTTTTTTTATTATTTGCACCAAACACCCCGTGAAATATTGAAAATGCACACTTCTCCCCTGTGAAATTTTAATAGACATCTTCAACTCTTACCTTTTAAAAAATTAGCACACTCGCGCCTTCAAATGAGTGATTGTTGCGCACGCGCCTCTCATGCGACTGGACAAAGATTTTGATTTTTTTTGCACCAAATACCCCTGTGAAATATTAAAAATGCATATTTGACCCTTGTGAAAATAATTTTTAAATCTATTCAACCCATAATACACGATTTTTATTAAAATCTAATTATAAAATATTTAGCAAACATTTTTTGTTTTATTAATTTTATTTTAAATTTTAAATTTATTATTATTATATAATTGTTTTCTAAAATATATTATTATTTTATCTTGTTATCATTATTTTATTAAACTTTTTTCTTGTTTCCAACTTCTCCATTAAAAATGCATTTATAAACGATATTTAAATACCTAAAAGTACCAAAATATTAAATCAAAATGATAAGTGCATGATAAGTACCAAACATTTTTAATTTTATTTATTTTTAATTTTAATTTTATTTTTATTTTTAATTTATAATTTATAATTAATTTATTTCTAAAAAATTATTATTTTATCTCGTTATCATTATTTTATCAAATCACTTCGTGTTTTCAACTTCTCCATTAAACATGATTCATAAATAAAGATTTAAATATCTAAAAATACCAAAATATTGAACCAAATGATAAGTTCATTAATGTTATTTTTTCGATTTAGAATTATATAATCATGTTATTTTTTTATTATTTATTACAAATTGTGCAATGCATATTCTCGAAAATTTTAAATTTTGGTTCAATAATATATAGTTCTAAATCGAAAAAGCAATATATTTGAACTTATCAGTTTAGTTCAATATTTTGGTACTTCAAATTATTTAAATATTTGTTTATGAATGCATGTTTAATGAAAAAGTTGGAAATACGAAGTGAGTTTAATAAAATAATGATAACAGGATAAAGTAATAATAATTTTTAGAAAATAATTAATTAATGATAATACATTTAAAATAAAAAATAAAAAATAATAAAACAAAAAATGTTTGCTAAATATTTATAATTGGATTTTATTAAAAATTGTGTATTATTGGTTGAATAGATTTAAAAATTATTTTCACAGGGGTCAAATATGCATTTTTAATATTTCACAGGGATATTTGATGTAAAAAAAATATCAAAATCTTTGCCTAGTCGCATGAGGGGCGCGTGCGCAACAATCACTCATCTGAAGTGGCGAGTGTGTTAATTTTTTAAAACTTCAGGGTTGAAGATGCCTATTAAAATTTCACATGGGAGAAGTGTGCATTTTCAATATTTCACAGGGGTGGTGGTTGGGATAATTGCATTCGGACCCCCTGTGAAAGTTTTAATTGTCGTAAAACCCCCTGTGATAAATCAATTGGCTTAATGCTCCTCGTGATTTTAAAACTTTGGCACACGTGCCCCTTTCTCTATTTTAATTAAATTCAATTAGCAAATGTCTGTTATACCCTCATATATAAACAAATAATACGTTGTCGTATTCAACAAAAATCTTGAAGGAACATACAGACGTGAGGACTGACGATTCTCTGACCGCGAACCCTAATTTTGAACCAGCGGAGTTTTGAAGAGAAATTGAGACATCGATAGGTGCAGGTACTTATGCTCTTCTTTCTAGTATCATGGATTTAGCAATCGATTTTGACGTTTGGTATGAAGGTGTGTTCAAGAAAAAATTCGAAGGTGTTCATCCGAGAATTTCTTATGTTGGGGGAATAAAACACCAGTTTAAGAGAGTGAACTTTGATAGGTTTAATATGAAGGATTTATTTGCTCTTTATAAGCTCTGTGGTGGCAACAAGTTGAATGTTCGATTTTATTATAGGATTCCTGGGTGGGTAATAGAACAGGGTCTGGTAGAAATTATGGGGGATAAAGAGGTCAGTGATATGTATGACTGGTATAAGGAATTAGAATTGGTAACTATTTGAATTGAGGAGACAATGTCATTGCCTGATATGGTTTTGGACCCATATGGAAATGTTGTTGATGCAGTGGAGTTTATACACTCAAAACCAGTAGGTTATATTGAATATCACAAGGAATCTGTAGCTAGCCCTAAACCTACTGAGAATGCTAGCTTAGATGATGAATCCCTTGCTGATAATACACAAGTCCATGAGAATTTTTATTGCTCTGGTCCTAATTTGTCTGAATCTAAACCAAATCCTACTGAAAATGTTGGAGACAATGCTTCCAATCAACAGCCACGTAACTTTGATGATCACTACAATGACATTCATGAAGGGATTAGTGATGGCAGTGAATTTGATGATTCTTCAGATGAAAACTATTCAGTTGGAGTTGAGAAGTCAAGTTTCGATGATGATTCAACAGATGAAATGTTGAAAGGTGTTATTGGGAGTGATGAAGAGGATATTTTTGCTGAAGAAGGTGTTGTAGGAGAAGGGATGAAAGAGAGTATGATTAGGAAAGACAACAAAGGTAAGAGCAAAGTTTGTGAGAAGAGAAAAAGGAATGAAGATTCAAATAGTGCAGCTAACTGGGCAAGTGATGATGGTGAGGAAGATGAACTCATTAGTCTTGATGGATCTGATAATGATGGCTCTAAGCATCCAACTTATAAAGAGGGGCATAATATGAAGGATTTCAAACTTGTGGTTGGTATGAAATTCAAGAATGCAACAGAGTTCAGGGAGGTTCTTAGAGATTGCATGGTTAGAATGGATTATGAGTTGGTGTTGAAAAATAATGAGAAAACTAGGATAACCGGTGTTTGTAAACACGGTTGTGATTGGAGGATTCATGCTTCACTGGTTCAAGGTGGTCCAACATTCCAAATCAAAACAATCAAAGGAGCTCACACTTGTGCAAGAACTCATACCAACAGATTTGCTAACTACAAGTACTTGGGCAGAAGAATTGAAAATATTGTAAGAGATAATCCAGATATCAAGATCGATCAACTACAGAATATAATATTGAGAAAATGTGCAGTAGAAGTTGGTTATTGGAAAGTTTTAAGGGCAAAGAAGGCTGCTCTTCAGAAGATAAGAGGGATTGATGGTGTCCAATACCAGTTACTTAGAGATTATTGCGAGACAATGTTGAAATATAATCCAGGCAGTAAGATTATAATTAGGAAGAGAGAAGACTTTGAGCCACTAACCTTTGATAAGTTGTATTACAGTTTGCAAGCAATGAAATGATGTTTTTTGTCAGGATGTAGGCCTATTATTGGACTCGATGGTTGCTTTCTGAAAACAGTACATGGTGGACAGATATTAGCTGCTGTTGGTAGGGATGGTAATGACAACATGGTTCCTATTGCATTGGCTATAGTACAAGTAGAGAACCGAGAAAACTGGACTTGGTTTCTAAGTGAGTTGCTAGAAGATATAGGAGGTTTGGGAGATGATATATGGACTTTTATCTCAGATAGACAAAAGGGTCTTATTGAGGCTTTGAAGGATTTGGTGCCTAATTCTCAGCATAGGTATTGCTTACGACACATGTATCAAAACTTCAAAAAAAAAATACAGGGGAGTAGAATTGAAGGGTCTGTTTTGGAAAGCTGATACTACCGCAAATAAAAATGAGTTTGATGTTCACATGAAGAAGATTTTTGAAATTGATCTAAAGATAAATGCTAGTTATAAGACAACTTATGAGTGGCTCCAAAACATTCCACCGATTCATTGGGCTAGAAGTCATTTTCCCACTGTTTGTTTGTCAGATGTAGTAGTGAACAATTTGTGTGAATCATTCAATAGCTCGATCTTGGAGGCTAGAGACAAACCAATAATAACAATGTTGGAGTGCATAAGGAATAAAATGATGAAGAGGATTCAACAGAAGAAAATTGAAATAGAGAGATATATTGGTGAGATTTGTCCCAATATAATGAGAAGGATCAATAAGAATAAAAAATTCTCCAGAAATTTTTTTGCAATATACTGTGGGGAAAATGAATTCCAAATCCAGTGCTTGTCTTCTCAAGGTGTACTTAGTCAATATGTGGTTGATTTGAACAAGAAGACATGTACATGTGGTATGTTCCAGCTTTGTGGGTATCCTTGCGCTCATGCATGCACTGCCATCGGTGAAAATAGACAGAAATTGGAAAATTTTGTTGATAAATATTATAGGAAGAGTGAATATTTGAGGATTTATTCACACATGATTCATGCCGTGCCTGGACAAGCTGATTGGTGCAAAACACAAGGTGAACCATTGAATGCACCAATATATAAGAGAAAGAAAGGAAGACCTCAAAGAACGAGAAGAAGAGAAGCAGATGAGGGTGGCAGTAGCATGTCTACAAGAAAGGGACTCACTCATACTTGTTCAAAGTGCTTGGAGCTTGGACACAACAGAGCAACTTGTAAAAATCCAGTTCATCCAAAATAAAAAATGTGCAAGGTAACAATCGATTCAGATATTCCAATACAATGTTTCTCAAACATTTTGACCAAACTTTCAATTATAGGGAGCTGCTGGACAAAGAACTGAAGGCCCAGAAACACAGTCATCTACAGCACCAAGACAGTCACCAAGGAGGCCAGCAAGCCAAGTTCCAAATACAAATCCTCAGGTATCTGTCAATAGATCTTGTGTTCATGTATTTATGTATATAATTTTTAAAATTTATGGCAGGAAACACAGGAAGCTGAAAGCTTTCCTCAAGCATCTTCAACCAGAGCATCAAATTGTCATTCAAGGGTAAGAAGAAGAGCCAATACTCAATACAGTGCAATGGACAATCTACATGGAAGTGTCAGTGCTAGTGCTAGTGTCAGTGCCAGTGCTAGTGCAAGTTCAAGAGCTAGAGCAAGAGCCGCTGCAACTGGAGAAGGTATCTCTAAAGCAGCTGCAACTGCCACTATCCATGGTTCAACACAAGGAAGAAGTGCAAGATCTAGTGCAACAGTTCATGTTGGAGGAAAAAATGCAAGCTCAAGTGCAAGTGCTTTAAGATGAAAAATTCAGAAGTGGATATGCTCCTGTTTGTCTGGAATAATTGGTAGTAGAGTTTTTGGAATGAAAGAATTCTGGCTAGTTTTTTTATATATGTCTTGAATATGCTAATTTTTTAAGATGGGATGGAACAAACATGATGCAATTTTTTGTATTTTGAGTTTTTGGTGTATGTTTTGGTACTTTATGAATTGCAGACTATCAGATCCATTATCTAGATTGTTATATTTGGTGTCATTTTGTGTTGTTATCATTTTATGATGATCATAAAATGTTTATTGCAATCTTATTTCCAAATCCACATTAAGCTAACCTTAACAAAGAAAATACAAAATGTTGATTACCACAATCAAACTTTCTTCATTCATAACAACAAAATATGGCAGGAATTAACTACATTACATTCATTTGCCTAATTCAAGTTGACAGAAACTAAAAGAGTACAAACACCATTCAAATACAATACATGCTTCACTTGACCAAGAAAACGATGAGCACCAAGAGGAAGAAAATCGTAGCAACCCAACTAACATGAACATATCCAGTGGAAAGTGAAGCACTTGTAGTGGAAAGTGAATCGTTCTTGGTCTCTTGCACCTTGGATAGAATTTTTGCTTCTTCATGTTGCCTCTCAACACCATCGTAGCTACTGTAACTTACACCTATGTCACCAAATGATTCACCTTCACCTTCATTTGGTAGCAAGCTATAGCTTTGGGGTTTACACCAACGAAAAAATTCGCAATGATTCTTCGCACAACAGTAATACAACGTTCCTTTTGATTTTTTTTTTCAGAAACCACAACCCTAATATCGGCCAAAATCTTGCAGAAACAAGTTGGTGTGTTCGGATACCTTAAATCCAAGTTGGGCTTCATGGATTTTCTGCATCGGCTTTGAGATTGAGATTCCATTGTTGCTGCCTTCAATTATTATTCCCTCTGATACAGCCAAACAAACCCAACGACTTGTGAAATAAAGAGAAAAAAATAAAAAAAGAGAGAATAATAAAGGGAAATAAAGTCAAACCATGTACAAAAAGTACCAAAAATCAATAAAAATTCGCATGTACAACGCGTGTACTCACACCACCAGTTGAAGGGGGCCGTGTGCCAAAGTTTTAAAATCACGAGGAGCATTAAGCCAATTGATTTATCACAGGGGGTTTTACGACAATTAAAACTTTTACAGGGGGTCCGAATGCAAAAATCCCGTGGTGGTTCAAATAACTTTTTTTTTTTTGTAAAAAGAAAAAAAGATTGTGAGAATTATAAAAGAACCGGTTTTACTTCTCAAGCTGACTTTCTACTAAAACCCTAAACCCGGATTTTTTAATTTCCAGTTCCATTCCAAGATCGGAACTTTGCAACGCAAATCAAATCAGCCTCCGCTATTTGTTCAAAAAGCTAAATTCAAATGGCGTTCGCTGCTTTTCGGCGCGTCCTGAGTGGATCTTCGGCGCCATCGCCACTTCTTCGCTCGCACTTCGCTTCGATTCGACCCAATTCTACCCTTGTCACTCTCACTACTCCCAAGCTCTTCATTAGCGGTATACGTGTAGCCGAATGTTTGGTTGTTCGTTTCATGAAGTTGTTTTTGCAATTTTTGTGCACTTTCTGTTACCTGCCCTTAGTGTTTCTGTAAATTAATGGTCAGCATAATAGAATGGATGGTGAATCTGTGCAAAAGCCCATCCACCACGTTTTGTTTAACGATTTTATGTAATTTTTGAATCTTTATTTTGTATTTAGGGGGATTTTTCATCATATTCTTGTCTCTACTAATGGTTGATCGGACAATTTCATTGTTGTAAAATTACTATGCTCTTCTTTTTTCTTTTGCTTGCATCCCCTTTGATATATAGTCTTCTGAAATGTGTCCTTTCTTTTGAATGTAGAAACCAAGGAAAGTGCGAAGATTCTTTGATTGGATGACTTCCTTTTTTTTCAAGCTTCCTCTTTTTTTCTTTCATTCACATCGTGTTAATGTTCTCAGAGTAGTATGGATAATTCTTCTGTTCGACGACATTCTGTCAATGCTTGAACCTTGGTGTTCATTTAGATAAAATATAGTACTTTGTATCTGTAGCTTTCATATTTATCTTCCCTGGATGTGACAAATGAAAAATTGTGTGGAAAAAAATATAGAACACAAAATTACTGTCCTATCTACCTCGACATGGATGCGAAAATTTCAAAATTTTCAGTTAAACCATCACCAGTCTTTGCATCAGCATGATAAAGAGAGTGAGATGTGACTGTGTCTTCAATTTAGACAAGGAATAAAAGTGAGTCAAAATCTAGTATCTTAGCTCATGTGTCATTCTCGGGAAGTCTCCAAGTTAAATTTTTAAGTGTATAAGGAGTTTGACGTAACCATTGTATCTCTTTACTTGCATGCTCATATATGTGGGTGCGAGATACTCGAAATTGATTGGTCTTATAACTAGAGTTAGAAAACCTATAGATTGTAAGCATATGAATGCTTGTGTTGATCTTATCTCTTCTATATCTCTGTTACCTCGAACAATTTTTCGCTTTAGGAGCCACACGATTCATCTTTGCACATCCGTAGCTCACACTTACAAGTTCACCAGTCCTTACAACCTATAACTTATGGCTTCTAATTCTGTTCGGGTCTACTTTAGAAATGGTCTTCTTTCTTGCATATTTTATGATCATATCTTAAGAGGGACCAACACTTGTCTTGATGTTGACGACACAGGTCTTTCAAGAGCCACCACCGACGAAAATCTTTATAATGCCTTTGCTTCATTTGGCCGGCTTCGCGAGGGTAATGCATATATCTCCTGATATCTAGATATATGGACAGTTTCCTTGTTTTACCCGACTGTTTGGATATACATGGGTTCTTGAATGAACGGATAACATCATAAATCTTTTTACTGAATTGACTGGAAATTGAAAACCCAAACAAACAGGCCACTGTCACAGATCGACTGGTTCAATTTCTAAACTATTTTGTTTGTTATGCAGCCAAAGTGATAATTGACAGAGCATCCGGAAGATCGAAAGGGTTTGGTTTTATTACTTATGAGACAGTTGAAGAAGCCGAGAAGGCGCGAGAGGGTATGAACGCCAAGTTCCTTGATGGGTGGGTGATTTTCGTAGACCCAGCTAGGCCGAGGGAAGCGCAGCCTCGACAACCTCCTCGACAAGATGTGCAGCTTAACTCACAGTCTACTGACATGGGGTTCACAACAAACAAGACAATTGGATGGTGTGGATGATGCTTTATGATGTTATATCAATTATGGAGATTGATTGGTCCGGAAAATCTTGTTGTATTGGATTGAGAGATATTGGCTTCTATAGAAACAATGTATGGATTTGTGATTTCAATAGAAATCACCTACCTAAGCTGCTTATGGTTAATTTTTTCCCACAAATTTCCAAGCTCTGCATAGAAATCACCTACCTAAGCTGCTTATGGTTAATTTTTTTCCCACAAATTTCCAAGCTCTGCATATCGTTGAACTAAGTAATAGTGTGATAATGAAAAAACACATTCTCTAGTTAGTTTTTTATTCAACTGTATTTCAATTAATACGGTTAATTCTTCTCAACAGTTTCGTGACAGAAGTTTTTAACAGCAAATCCCCTGAGCTTATACAGTGACAAGGGATACAAGTTCCCAAAATTAGAGAACTTGGATGACGACCATGAAATACTTTATTAGATCTATGTTGAAGTCCGATTGATATACATTTATCATATCATAAGTAATTACATCTACCCCGGTAACATGGACGCCTCTTAAGTGTAACATAAAGTTAGTACCTCAAAATACATCCAATGGTACAATTTTAATTTAACTACATGAAGTTTATATATTGTTATTGAACCCGAATGTCAAAATCAATTTTAAACCGTAAGTACTATCGTCGAATTCTATATGATAACTGAATTTGCTAGTAAGTAGGCTATCCAAATACTATGGGACTCATTCGATCTAAGGATAAAAGAGCGAATTAATTAGTCACAAACTCACAACCAATCCAAATCCCAAAACACAAAAAGTGTGGTGTGAACCTCAAGTACGTCACACCAAAATCTTTAAAACATGGTACGACAGCCACGAACACTTCTCCGTTTCACTTGCAAGTTAAACTGACCAAAAAGACTCACCCATAGTTATTTATTTATTTACATGGGTGAGATGAAAGAACACATGCTATTTAAGAACATAGGCCCCTCATTAAGTAGCTTCTGATATTGGAAAGGACAACCAGTGACAGACTTCTTCAGAAAACTACTTCCACGTAAGGGGTATGGACACCAGACATTATAATTTCGATACCCGTCACAGGCTTTGTAAAACCAACCAATCCATTATCATCGCGTATGGGCTTGACCTTGTTACCCCCACTGTTTTTATGAACTTGTTTCTTGTCTTTGCCCTTGCTTCCTCGTGAAGATTTACCTCCTCCCTTCAGCTTGCTCTTCCCATACCTCTTGCCATCATTGCGATAGCGGTGATTTTTGTTTGATGGAACATGTGACGCTGCTGTTGGAACTGGATCATAGACATCAGGGGCCCAGGTCACAGAGAGCTTCTTATGTTCAATACCCTGCTTTTCACGGCTACCTTTCATGGCAGATACAATCTTTGAAGATTTCTGAGGTAATACGATAAATTTAAAACAACAAAACAAAATAATAGAGATGTTAAAAAGTGGACTCTGAAGACCTGAATTCATGAACTATTAAGTATCTTTTCTCCAAATTGGGATCCAATGTGATGTCGAAAGATGAAAATAAAAGTAGCTATAATTGAATCAAAGAAAGAATATTATGTGCAAAGGTTGACATGATAATGATATCTGCTCTTGTGAGTGTCTTCAGCCAAAATATATTACCTGGCACGGTACATTTCACAAAAGATAGCTTATACAACCATCAGAAAATGCTAAAATGAACTGGCCAAAAGACCAGATGGAAAGACTTACAGGCAGTAATATGGATCGTGGACAGTGCTGAATAACAGATTTACCACAGCCATGTGCTTCAGAGACTTCAGCAGTTATGACATCCTCCTGCTTTCCTTTTCGAACCAAAAATCCATCTACGGAGGATATAGGTTCACCAGGAAGCGGAAATGCTGCAGACTTGCTTATGCATTTATCAGATGCCGAACTATAGGAAATTTTCTTGTCAAAACCATCTTGTTTGTCTTCCCTTACCACATTGCCAGCACCATTCTTGTCAGCAAATTGGTAGAAGCTACTAGTTTTGTCCTCGATATTAAGAAATTCACTCAAACATGTCTCAAAATCATTCATTGAAAGATACCTTAAGTTGCAGTGATCACGACGGCATGGATCTACAGCAGAACCCCCGTCGTTCCTTTTATCTTGAACAGCTGAAGTATATGGAACACAAATTTCCATCTACTGCAGTAAAAACTGAAGAGAAGAGCCACAAATACAGCCTCAGATTTGATACTGATCTGTATTACAAGGTATACTAGACCCAAAGCACGTGTTTTCTAATTCAATTCAAAACATTCATATTCTCTTGGGAAATCCTTTGAGATAATAACTTAGATTCCATGAAAATGGAATGAAGTCAATTTATCAACCCATTATATCGCTTCTCAACTGGCTTCACTAAATAATAAAGCAACCCCGAAACTGAAATGTTGTTTTCCACTCTTAAAACAATAAACTAACGAAATCGCTTGTGACTTTAAAATATGGGATGGATATTTTTTACATCTCAATCATGTTTCCTCGTAATTACAATCAGTGTGATCTGACCTTGAATTAAAAATTCATGGAACAAAAGTTATCATGTTAACATGACGTGTATTCAAAATATTACAACACACTCAAAATAAAACATAGCTAAGGGAATGGATATAAGAGCAGTATTAGGGTATCTACTTCGTGCTAGCAACGGCGCAAATACGTTACACATATTATATATATTCCATTAAGCAATGAGCAGCAATAACAACAACAATTTCATCACGTATGTACCTTATATTGATTCCGAGCTCCCTTAACACGAATTCTACGCAGTATATACCACGCCGTTACCCAACCAACAGAAATCCCAAAAAGATCAGCAAATCTCGATGGGTAATTTCAAATCAAAATCGTCCCGATGACAAAATTTATCAGAAATCTTCGAATACTTTAACAATAATAGCTGGAAACTAACAGATAGCGACAAGCCACCGTCGAAAACAGGAACCGCGATAAAAATCAATCGAAGATCAAGGCAAATATTAACTACTAAGATTACCACGCCGATCACTTTTTTGAAGATGTTTCAGACGATTAGAAAACGAGCCGCCACAATAGGACGTCATGTGTGGGAGCAAAAGTAGATCGTTTGAAGGCACCGAATGCATAGTTCGATGCTCCCTGATTCACAATTCGCCAATTCTTTTGGGGAAAATCCAATAGGAATCGAACTGCAGGATATTGCGAAACGTAAAGTAGGGGTAGATTGATTTCCAATTTTCAAAGCAAATGGAGATTGAATCGAAGAGTCACGGAATCATCGGCATCGGAATATGGGAACCCTAGGTCTTGGTTGAAGGAGGATAATGACAAATGAGAACATTTGAATTATATTAATATTAATTAGTTACATTCATCATCGTTAATAATCTATCAACTTCTGCTTGGATCGATGGATTTTTATTTAATTTTTAACAATAAAATAATATATTTAATTTTAAATTTATATACTATTTATTTACACATTAGTTATATAAATTATAATGTATCTATACTTATTTATTTAGTAAGTGAGAGTGCCTTAGAGAAATCAAATTGGTCTCTTGGTATGAACTCAATTTGAATTTCAAATTATTTGAAAAATAATCTATACCTATTTATTAAGTGAGAGGACCTTAGAGAAACCAACTTGGTCTCTTGGTATGGCCTCAATTTGAATTTCAAATTATTTGAAAAATGATGGTGGGAAATAACTAATATAAATATATAATCCATGATCTTTTAATTACTATTCATAAACTTATGACTAATATTTAACCTAAGAAACATTCATTTTTTGTTACCATAAATTTATTATATTTTTTCAAAATTAATTTTAATAAATACCTTATTTATTAAGTGAGAGGACCTTAGAGAAACCAACTTGGTCTCTTGGTATGAAGTCAATTTGAATTTCAAATTATTTGAAAAATAATGGTGGGAAATAACTAATATAAATATATAATTCATGATCTTTTAATTACTCCTCATAAACTTATGACTAATATTTAACCCAATAAATATTCATTTTTTGTTACCATAAATTTATTATATTTTTTCAAAATTAATTTAATAAAAAATCAAATTTTTCGTCACACACAATGGGTATGCAAATACGCTAGTTTCAAATGAATCTATTATTAGATGGACTTGAAATCTATCCCAACTAACATGAAATATCATATAAACATGAAAACAAAAATACATTTGAATATATTTGAAATCTATTGATTTTAAATCATTATATCCAAGCACAACCGATTCTTTTCAATTGTATATTTTTTTATGTATGAGACACAAAGAGTGATTTTTTTGTGATACTGTCTAATAAATTTATAATTATGAGATGAGAAGATTTGATTAGATTCATATTTATAATGAGAAATAATATTTTTGATTTAATATATCTTTACAAGTCAGATTCAATAAGCTATATGTCTCATAAAATTAACCTTTAAACCATCTCGTATTTTTTTTACAAACACAAAATTTTTTTGAGACAATCTCCCAAATAAAATTTGCGAGACTGATCTCCTAATTGATTAATTCATGAAAAAATATTATTTTTTATGTCACAAATATTAATTTTTATCGTAACTATATGCCGAGTTGACCGTTTCACAGATAAAGATCGGTGGGATTATCTCACAAAAAACTTGCTCACTTTTATAAAATATAGTGGCGTTGAAATAAATTTCTTTAATTCTAATTTTGTGTTTGGTTTTTTTTTTTTAAAAAAATATCATATTATATTCTTCATCACATAGAAAGGCTGTTTATGATATCATTTCAATGCATAAACTTACTATTAGAAAAATAAAAGCCTCGCATGAATCCAGCCAAATTTAAATTTATAACACTAAAATAAATAAATATATATGTTTATACTATATATAAAGAATCCGCTACTAGGCAAACGAGGGTACCATTTTTCCCCCCAAATTTGCCTTTACACGGTATAGATATTACATTTCGTTTTTCTTTTGTTTTGTTACTTTGTTCTTATTTTCGATATTTAAAATTACAGTTTAGTCTTTCGATAATTGTTATAATTATGATATTGCTCTTATTTGAATAAAAACCAAATTAATTAAAAAAATATTATATGTGCACGCCGAAACATTAGTATATATAAACGTGAAAACATCGTTTTGGATATATTTTTTTTAAATGTCGTGATGATATTTTATCTAAACTATCTAGGTTATCCATGTCAGTGGTATTTTAATCTAATGTATCTAAGGCATCGTTGGATTCGTGAATAAAATGATAAACATATATAATATATATATGAAAACGATAAATCAACATAGTTAGATGAGATTATGATGCATGAGACTATTATTTATAGAATTTGAACTAATTAGTGGACAAAACAAATGTAGGCACTGAAGCAAAGTTTTTGTCGTTTAAACATGCTCGAGGGTCTCGAGTACTCATCCTTGTCACTAGTCACTAGGTCAATAAATCCTTGACATCTTTGTACATGCATTTTGTTGAGGAAAATTAAATTTTTATGAATTATATCATATATCGATGAGTTTTTAATTTTGTTATGACGTGAGGATATGCAGTCGCTGTTTTTCGTTGTGCGCTAGGTAAATCATCAAACTAACACAATAACCTGCAAACTATACTAGTCAAGTAAATCGTACTAGGCAAGTCCTATGCGACAAGCTAGTATTATAAAATGTTGTTAGGGAGGAATGCTGATCTGGTAAAGTGCCAGTACTCCACCCACTAACATATATCAACGACCTTTTTTGCATTGATATTTGACGGTGATTAGATAAAAAGTGTTTGGCTGTCAAAATTAGTTGGACTCGTAGAGTCGTTCTGTCTCGTCCATGCCATCAATTTGAAAATAAAAATGATCATGTTTAGATAATTATTGAAATGTTTAAGCACTAAAACGTGCAAATGACCGCTGGTGTATAATCAAAACAGAGGTTATTATACTAACTAATTGATTTGATAAAAGTTGGGTAGTGTTATTTACACTCCACTATTTGTTAATTTCACTCCACTTTTTATTTTTGTCATAAAAATGGACTATACTATCCTTCCATTGATTGTTCTTCTTGTTTGGGCAAATTTTTTAGTAATTTTTATTCCTAAAATAATTAATTATATAGGACTTTAATAATTCAAAAAATAATTTTTATTATTTAATTATTCCGTATTTTAAAATATAGAACAATAAGAAAATATTATTATGTTGAGTAATTTAAAATATTATTCATCATAACGATTTTTCATTATTAATTATATTTCTAATTTTTGAAATAAATATTTTGTTATTATGTTTTTCATTATTTATTCCATACATTTTATTATGTTTTTACTGCAACTTAAAAAGTCAAAGTTTAATTTTATTACAATATCTTATAACGAGACATTATTAGTTTATTATCAATAAAATATAAGTTATAAAATTTTTAGTTAATATATTTGTGGTAAAAATTCTTCTATACCAAAAATAAATAGCAAAATATTGATTTTAATACATCTATATTAAATAAATGAGTTCAAAAATATATATAGAAATGAATAGAGTTCAAATAATATCTTTATATCATCATAATTATGTTCTTAATAACTAGATTATACACTGTCAAAAATATTATGAAATAATAAAATATTTTATCTTTTAATATATAAAAATTTAAATCTTATCCCAGGAATTGATTCAAATTTTGGTAAAACAAAATTTTGTAAACATTGTATACCTTATAAAATTCTGAATAAAATATTAATAATTTAATTTTAAGATCAACAAAAAAAAATTTATGTTTTTTTTATAATTTATTAAAAACCATGAAATTTTTTTTGAGATAATAAAATTTTAGACGTTGACAAATAAAATGATATAACTTGAGGTGGTTTTTTTAATGGTAAATATATATTTTATAATATAAGGAAAGTAATATTAGGGATAATTTTGTCTATATAAAACTTAAACTCATAAGATGGAGTGTTATTAACACTTTTTTAAGTGTAAATAACACTCCCCATAAAAGTTTATTTAAAATTATAATTAAACCTTCATTGTATAACTTTATGGATGAGTTTTATTTTATTTTCCTAAAATAAAATTTTTTAGAAAAATATTTCGGTATTATCGTTATATTTTTTAAATAAAATGTTAATGATCGCATCACTACATAATGAAAAATATGAATAACTTGTATCAACATGCAATGCATATAAAGAGATGTTGATCTATACTATCTAATAAAAAAATGGAGTGTTATAAACTTATAATAACTATTTTGGTATATTTAAGTAAACTTCTAAAATCAACCCTCACAAAATAAATAAAAAATATTAGATAAAATGTCCGGTTTAGAACATTTATTTATTTTCATATGACTTTCATTAATTCCACATCCACCTCGATAAATTTTAAAATTCATGAAGTAACACCTAATTATCATATTCGACTGCTTGGTGATTGATTTATTTTATTTATTTTTTTAAAAAAAATTAACGTGCAAGCAAGTTTGCTTTAAATTTCCAAATTCAAACATATTTTTGTATCCAGTCCTTATCGTAAAAAAATATGTTTGAACTCTCTGGATCACACAAAAATGTTTATGCACTCCCTGAGTCCACATGTTTTTTTACGGGTGAAATTCAGTATAAAATATTGAAAATATGGTACTAATATATGGTATTCGAGTATTAATTGATTTAGATCTGGTACAAAAAATAAAATTTTGGGTATAAAAATTTGAGCAACTTTATTTATATCAACACTTGCAACACATGTTTGAATACTCAATAATCATATATTAGTACCAGATCTAAAATAATTGATACTCCAATATCATAAATTAATACCATATTTTAATGTTTTATACAGTCGTTCAATTAAAAAAAGACAATATGAAATGAATATCAATACTTCATATATATTTCAGTACTCAAAAATCATATATTAGTAAAAATTTAAAATAATTTTATGCTCAGTTAGTACAATATTTTCAATGATTTGTGCCGAATTTCATCCGAGAAAAAAATGTAAACTCAGGGAGTGCAGAAACATTTTGTTATGGATCAGTGAGCTCAAACATTTTTTTTTTCCTGACAGAGACTAAACGCAAAATTATGTTTAAGTTTGAGAATTTAAAATAAATTTACTCATAATTAACTCATCTTATTCATACACGATTTCCGATTGTAAAATATATTGTTATTTTAGGTTCCCTTAGGAAAGTATTTATAAAACGTTTTTATAAAAAGTATTTTATTTTTTATATAATTTTTGAAAATTTGTTTTAAAAATAAATATGTGTTTGGACAACTATTTTCTAAAAATACTTTAATATTTCAAAAGTAATGTTATTCATCATTGTTTTTCATAGTTCTATTTTAAAAAATATCTATAAAAATCTCTAATTTGTTAGTTAAAACTATATTTTGATAACATTATTTGAAATATATTTTTTTTCAAAAATAATTTATAAAGATCTTGTCCAAATATATTGTGACGACCGGGGCTGAAGAGGCAGAGAGTGATCGCCGGTGCCAAGAGGTTGCACGGACAATGAGCGGCTCCTGGTAGGCTTCTAGGCGGAGGAAGATATGAATGAACCGATCCCGTGCCAGAATGAGAGGGATTCTGAGACTGTGTAGGTATGGAACTGCATAGTTGAGGAGAGCTTACAAGATTTCATATGTGCTACTCATATCAAGAAGGTGCATCTTCTTTTCGAAAGCTCATCACATAATAACTCCAAAGTTAAGCGTACTTGACTTGGGGAAATTATAGGATGGGTGACCCCCTGGGAAGTTTTTCAGGGTGCATGTGAGTGAGGACTGACCGGCTAAATCGGTTTGATAAAAATCTACTGGCAAGCGCACCAGGTCAAGTAATAGTAAAGTGGACTGAGAGTCCAAGTATCGATCCCACAGGGACTGCAGTCAATTCTCAAGAATTAATTATTTTACTTAATCTAGACAAAATAATAGAAGGATTTTGAATTAAATAAAATAAGAATATAAAATAAAAACTGATTAAGAAATAAGAATAAAAATAACTGAAGATAAAAATAATTAAGACAAAGACAACCAAGACACACGTAGGTACCGAACAAATCATGTAACATGTAGTCGATTCAGGACTCAGATTTAATCTTAATTCACGGGAATTCTCCTAATTTGTTCAAAGGTCTATTTCTAGAACAATCAAACCTATTCAAATATTGATGAACTAATCTTTCGTAATTCTAATCAAATTTGAATGCATTAAATATTTGTGAAAATTCAGTTTACACCTAAACCGCACACTGAAACCGAATTCTATTTCTAGTCGGTTTTACAATATGTTAATTATCAGAGTGATCAAAATCAAAACCTCCTCTGTCGATTTGGAATTGATTAACATGCAAGCAAACAGTTGATCAGACTATTCACAAGATAAATATAAATCTGACAATCAATAAAATAAAATCAACTCTAAAAAATCCCAAACAAACATCCAAGTTTTCTACATGAATTTGTTCGGCCCAATCACGCCGTCTTGGTTGAAAATAAACTACTCAATAATTAAAAACAATAATTCAAAAATAAAAATAAAAATAAAAAGAAGAAAAGAAAGAAGAAATCTTCTCTCTCAAGCCTTGTAGCCACCTCCTCTTGCGTTGTCTGCGCTCTGGAGCTTCCGAAACCCTCAAAAATATGTTATATCTTGTATATATATGGTACGGAACGCCTACCAGTTAATTTCCTCTCAAAATAAGGATTTTTTGGATCACATATGACCCACAAACACGCGCGCGCGCACGGCATAGGCCTCGCACGCGCGCAGTACATAAAAACAGAAGGCTGTACGTCGGACTCGCGCGCGCGAGCTTGATTCTCGCGCGCGCGCAGTACAAAAAATCTTCACCGAGCGACAATTTTCAAAAATTCATATCTCGAAATCTAGCCGTCGGATTGAGCTGAAATTTGGACAGAAGCTTCAAAACATCGTTAAATTTAATCTGAACGGTGGAGATTGGATTTCAATGTATATAAAATTAAATATGATTTTTTGATCAAGGCTGCTCCGTAATTCACTCTTCAAAAATCCATTTTCCTACAAAATTAACCCAAGGAGTGAAATACACACACATGCACTAAAACACATAAAAACACATAAAAATAATATGAATGCACACAAAATAGACATAAAAATAACATGAAATAATGCATACAAAATGCACTTATCAACACCCCCATACTTAAACCTTGCTCGCCCTCGAGCAAGACATGCAAAAACAAAATGCAAACAAAAACATAAGTAAGGACGATTCATAAATGTGCAAAGCCTCTGAGAAGTTTAATCACAAAACAAAAAACACAGAAATGCTCTCAACTTTTCATAATACACCTTCGGTTTAACGTGAACGCGTGTGTGTGAAATGTCATTCCAGTTTCATACAACTTAGACCGAATTCGTTTCAAAACTGTTTAGCGACCTATGACAAATTAGTGCAAGTTTAACTCTTCAAGTGCTCATTCCTTCCAACGACCTCTAGACAAACCCACCTCCCTTGAGATAATGAATTACATACCTCCGGATTTTGCACCCGGTATTGCATTAGCCCCAATAATTACCCGTTGACTTAGCTATAACTGGCTAGGATACGAAAAATCATTCTATTTTTTCTTTCTAATCCCCTCGTCTATAGCCCGGATGGAGCATCAATCCCATTGAATCCGCATACTTAGCCTTAAATTTGATTTTTTTTTTTTAGGATTTTAATCCTTTCAAGGCCCGGATGGAATTGTATATAAATTTTTCTAGGTGCGCCCAAGATCATAAGTGTAAACTAGAGCCTCATCAAAATTCATAGAAAACAATCAAGATCCACAAACCACCTATTGCCGTGCAATGGTCAAACAGACAGAAACTTCATCAAATCTTTCGCTACAATTCACCGGTCTAACATTAGTGCTTAAAAATATTCACGGTTCAACCTACAGTTTCTCATGTCCAGTCAAGAGCAAAAATTTTTCAAAAATCCATTTTTTTCAAACTTCATCATCATAGGCTACCATGACTTATCCTACCCATGCAGGACAACACAAACAACAACAAAAACACACTATATGCAAACAGATATGAAACGAACTTTATGCAACACAAACACAAAACATAATGAAATAAACTAGTCTACCCCCCCATACTTATCCAAAGCATTGCCCTCAATGCTTCAGACAATGAACAGAATTCAAAACGAACAAAAACACAATGAAAACAAAAATAACACTCCCCTGGTTTTTGTTTCATTCTCTTCCTTCTTGACGGGATCAGCTGGGACAGTAACATCAGTCTAGATATATCGGCAGGCATGACCAACTGGCATGGGAAAGAAAACAAAATCAAACAAAATATAAAAAAAAAAACAAAAAAAAAACAAAAGCAAAAACACTGGGTTGCCTCCCAGTCAGCGCTAAAATTATAGTCTATAGCCCGACTATGCAGAAGCCACCATCAAAGAGCAGTTGCCGCCCATAGTAAGAATCATACGATTCTACGTATGGGTTTTGAATTTCTTCGCCCTCAAGCTTGGCGTGATATTTGCAGTTTAAGCTTGTCGGTCCAACAGTACTCGGCATGAAATTTTTCCTTTGGAAAGAGACTCTGATTCTAGGCTAAAGCTCAAAGAGGATGTAATACTGTGGAGGTGGCGTCAATGGCAAAAAATTATCTTCTAAAGGTGTACATAAAACGACCACTGACGAGGTAAAATCTCTTTCCTTGTATAGTTCTTCCTCCTCCACTATTACGTTTGGCTCTTCTTCACAAGAAGATTCCTCAAAAATGATTTCTTCATGTTCTGGCTCAGTTACTTCACTCTCTTGACAGATCTCAAAAATTGGTTCTCTAAGAAGCGCAATCTGTTCATCCAAAAGACTCATGCGGCTTTCTAAGAATTTATTTGACTCTGTCTGCTGTCGCACAAGATTTTCCAACTGAGCCACATAATCTTCGGAACGCCCTATGCACTCTTCTTGATGCTCCGGTGGCTGGTTCGCAAAATTTTTAGAGTTGATATATGGAGGATATTGGTGACTCCAACCCTGCAGTGAAGGATCACAATGCCAATGGTAGTCAAAATCTGCCATATCATTTAACAAGTGCATCGCACTGTCTTCATCTCTTCTAAACAATTGACTGTCAGTGGCCAACGCTCCATAATCCACCCAACTTCTTGTAATCTCATCCAAATCACCATAAAAAAATTGAGTGAGGGTGTAGCTCGAAAATTTATGGCATCGAAATCTGTTCGCCAAATCATTGAATCTCCCCCAAACAGCATAGAATGGCTCCAAGTATTGCTGGCCAAATCTTGTGAACACCTGATGATGATCCATCTCCAAGTACCTCACAAGCAAAAGAAAAGAAAAAAAATCAAAATTAAAATAAAATAAAAAAAAACGAAAAGAACGAAAAGATAGAAATAAAAAAAAAATGTCTAGCCTCAAGCAAATAATCTATCCTAATATAATCTAAACAGTCCCCGGCAACGGCGCCAAAAACTTAACCGGCTAAATCGGTTTGATAAAAATCTACTGGCAAGCGCACCAGGTCAAGTAATAGTAAAGTGGACTGAGAGTCCAAGTATCGATCCCACAGGGACTGCAGTCAATTCTCAAAAATTAATTATTTTACTTAATCTAGACAAAATAATAGAAGGATTTTGAATTAAATAAAATAAGAATATAAAATAAAAACTGATTAAGAAATAAGAATAAAAATAACTGAAGATAAAAATAATCAAGACAAAGACAACCAAGACACACGTAGGTACCGAACAAATCACGTAACATGTAGTCGATTCAGGACTTAGATTTAATCTTAATTCACGGGAATTCTCCTAATTTGTTCAAAGGTCTATTTCTAGAACAATCAAACCTATTCAAATATTGATGAACTAATCTTTCGTAATTCTAATCAAATTTGAATGCATTAAATATTTGTGAAAATTCAGTTTACACCTAAACCGCACACTGAAACCGAATTCTATTTCTAGTCGGTTTTACAATATGTTAATTATCAGAGTGATCAAAATCAAAACCTCCTCTGTCGATTTGGAATTGATTAACATGCAAGCAAACAGTTGATCAGACTATTCACAAGATAAATATAAATCTGACAATCAATAAAATAAAATCAACTCTAAAAAATCCTAAACAAACATCCAAGTTTTCTACATGAATTTGTTCGGCCCAATCACGCCGTCTTGGTTGAAAATAAACTACTCAATAATTAAAAACAATAATTCAAAAATAAAAATAAAAATAAAAAGAAGAAAAGAAAGAAGAAATCTTCTCTCCCAAGCCTTGTAGCCACCTCTTCTTGCGTTGTCTACGCTCTGGAGCTTCCGAAACCCTCAAAAATATGTTATATCTTGTATATATATGGTCCGAAACGCCTACCAGTTAATTTCCTCTCAAAATAAGGATTTTTCGGAACACATATGACCCCCGAACACGCGCGCGCGCGTGGCATAGGCCTCGCACGCGCGCAGCACATAAAAACAGAAGGCTGTACGTCGGACTCATGCGCGCGCGAGCTTGATTCTCGCGCGCGCGCAGTACAAAAAATCTTCACCGAGCGACAATTTTCAAAAATTGATATCTCAAGATCTAGCCGTCGGATTGAGCTGAAATTTGGACAGCAGCTTCAAAACATCTTTAACTTTAATCTGAACGGTGAAGATTGGATTTTAATGTATCTAAAATTAAATATGATTTTTCGATCAAGGCTGCTCCGTAATTCACTCTTCAAAAATCCATTTTCCTACAAAATTAACCCAAGGAGTGAAATACACACACATGCACTAAAAAACATAAAAACACATAAAAATAATATGAATGCATACAAAATAGACATAAAAATAACATGAAATAATACATACAAAATGCACTTATTAAGGACATAAGCACGCTGAAAGGACCCGTCTTGATACAGTGGGGCGTTACATATATACTTTATTTTTTTCATTTATAAAATATCAAAAATATTTTTAAAGTATATATCTAAATGGAATCTTAATTGTTTTGGTGACGTATATTCAAGATCGTTTTTATCATATTTTGGTAGGGGTGTTCATATTTTGGATAAAACCGAAAAAACCGGAAATCCAAACTGAAAAAATCAAAGATCGAACCGAACCGAAAACCGTATTTTGTAATTCGGATATAAATATTAAAATCGAAGTTTATTTGGTTCGGTTTTAATTATATATGTCAAAACCAAACCGACCGAAAAAATCGAAATTAAATTAAATTAATAATTTTATTTATATTATATATGTTATGAGATAATATTTAGTGAATTAATAATCATTTTGAATAATTTTTAGTTGATTGTTGTTTATTTAATTAATTGTTGTTGTTTATGTAATTTTTAGTTGATTGTTGTTTATGTAAGTCATTTAAACTTGGAAAAATACTTTTTTTGGTCCATTAACTTGTCCATGTTTTGGTTTTGGTCCATTAACTTTTTCGATGTAGATTTTGGTACACTAAATTTTCATTTTCAATGATTTTTTGTCCAACTGCATGCGTGTCAGCTTCTGATTGGTCCACATCATCATTTTGGACCAATCAGAAGTTGACACGTATGCAGTTGGACCAAAAATCATTGAAAGTGAAAAGTTAATGTACCAAAACTCACATCGAAAAAGTTAATGGACCAAACCAAAATGGGGTAATGTTACTAGACCAAAAAACTTATTTTCCCTTTAAACTTTATTTTTAAAGTTTTTACTAAAAAATCATGTAAAAAAATATATTATATTTTACAATGTATTTGTATTATTAATTTTAATAATTGTATCAAAATCGAAATAACAACATCAAAATTTGTTTTGTTTTGTTTTTAAATATTATAAAATCGTGGTTGGATATTTGTTCTTGTATTGTTTGTTAATCACTACAAAAAAACTCGACGTTTAGCGACGGTTTTAATAGCCTTAAAGCGTCGCTAAATTTGAATTAGCGACGAATTAGAGACGAATTAATAAATGGCCGTTAATTTCTTCGTCGTTAGGTATTAACGACGAATTAAAAATAAATGTCGCTATTAGCGACTAAAATACTTTAATTTCGTCGCTATTTGCGACAGTAATATTTCGTCCCTAATTGCGACAAACATATATTTTGTCTCTAATAGCGACAAATATAATTCGTCTTTAATTGCGACGAAAAATAATTTCGTAGGTAATTGTGACAGCCTTCATTAAAACTTTCGTCGCTAATAGCGACTAATTTTATTTATTAAATTTGTCGCTTTTAGCGATGAAATTGTAAATAATTTGTCGCTATTAGCGACGTCTTGTAGATAATTTCGTCGTTACATAGCGACGTATTTTAATGATTTTAGTCATTATTTGCGACGAATTATTTATAAAATCGTCGTAAATTGCGACAAAAATACTGCATTAATCGCTATTTTAGAGACGAAATATTTATTAAGGCGTCGCTGAATTTCGCGATATATATATATTTTTAATTTATTTTGTTTTTTTAACCATTATTGTAATAATTGCACAACTTTTTATATAGCTAAAATATATATGAAATGTACGATCATATATACACATTAAAATAAAGAAAACATTAAAATTAGTTAACTACTACACAAGGTTTGATTGTTTTTCTACATAATTTATTGTACAACAAACTAACAGACAAAATAAAAATAAATTTTTCGGATTAAACTGAAGATGGCAGATCTGGGCGGCGGCGACCACGACGGCGGCGACGGCTGCGAAAAAGTCAAAAACACATTAATTTACATAAATACTAAATTACATATATATGTATACATTTATATATATATTTATACATATATATATATATATATATATATATATATATATATATATATATATATATATATATATATATATATATACCTCAACAAATGAAGATGGCAGATCCGGGGCGGCGGCGACGGCTGCGAAAAAGTCAAAAACACATTAATTTACCCTTAATTTTTTTAAAAAAAATTATTGAAAGGAATATTTTATTCATTTAATTTCTCCAATTTTGAAAAGAATTTATTTAATATCTTTTGTCTTTCTTGAACATGAAGTAACAAGTTATTTATTTCCTTGAAAAAGTTGATTTGAGAAATTGATAAGCTTATTATAATATTTATCATATCATATCTAATATATATCTTTCTTTATTTGTGTAGATTTGATATGATCAAATCTAGAGAATCCTATGCCTACAAGGAAATATGTTGAAGAAGGATTCTAGTCTATATATTGAAGAGAGACACACCGACCGAAATATAGAGAGAAACCGTGAGATTTTCCTAGAGCTTCATATACGTACATTGACAGAAGGATTGAAGATCTTTGAAAGCTCATATCGGTCAATGTTGTTTGATGCTTGAAGAACACTTGAAGATCACTTATCAAAAAGTGTTTTCATCTCTACAAGTTTTGGCATCGAGATCTTAAACTCCTTACTCTATTTTTTTTATTCTATTTCATATAGAATTTTTAGGAGTTATTTTTATTTGTTTTATTTTCTCATATGTTGGAGAAAATTGATTTTACAATAATCACTAGTGTTAGGGTTTGTAAAACTTTTTGAATTGTTTTCTAGTGAAGTTTTGCCCTGAGGCGCTGCAAGAGTATTTTTATACTCTTGCTTAAATTATTTGAGTCTATTTATTTGGTTGCTTGTTTATTTTATTCACGCTTAAGTTATATTCCGCTGCAAATTACTCTAGGTGTTATTGTAGGTGTTGTCAACACCTTGTGACAATACCTCAAACTGTTTATGTGCAACCCCTATTCCCTTACAATTATACAATATTATACTAACATACAACTTAATTATATTATTAAACACTTACCGGCGGGAGTAGCGGACGGCGGCGATCAGAGATGACAAAGATCTGTGGCGGCAACGGCGGCGGGAGGGCTGGCGGCCTTCGTAAGCTTCATTTCATATTATAAACACATTTACAACCCAAAAATTTTGAAATTAGTCAAAAACTTTTGCAAGATTTATGCATATAAATATACGTATGTACAAATATATAAAAATACCAAGCTTATTATCTCAAAATGGAAGAGAGGCCGGCGAGGAGCGGCCGGGCATCAGGCGACGTCGAGCAGCCAGGCTTCGGGCAGCGACGAGCGGAGATGGGCGGCGATGAAAGAAAATGGATCGGCCGGGGGAAAAAAACAAAAGAACAAAAAGGAAACAAGTGTGGCGGCTAGGGTTGGAACCAATAAATCTGAAGATTAGCGATTACTTGTAAAATTGTGTCGCTAATAGTGACGTATAGAGAATAATTCTGTCGCTAATAACGATGAATATATTAAAGCGTCGCTATTAGCGACAGAAGTTAAGTCGTCGCTAATAACGACGAGGGTATTATATTCGTCGCTATTAGCGACGCGCACATAAAATTAGTGGCTAATAGCGACACTTTAAATTATTAGTCGGTATTAAAGACAAACTGTTGTTTTGTTGGTATTAGCGACATATTTAATATTTAGTCGTAAATAGAGACGGAAATAATATTTGGTCGGAATTCCAGACTATTTTGTAGATGTTCGTCCCTAATTTTAAAGACAAATATGCCATATTGTCTCTATTCGCGACGAAATTTAATATTTAGTCGCTAATAATAGCGACTAACTTTTCACAGTTGACGTAAATTTGAATTAGCAACTCCCTGATTTACAGCTGTCGCTAATAGCGACGAATTTCAATAAAACGTCGCTAAATTTAGGGACGAATTTTAAATTTTTGTTATAGTACAAAAACCGAACCGAACCGAAGTAAAACGGTTTGACTTCGGATTATATTTTTCATAAATCGAAAGCCGAAAAATCGAACCGAAATTAGACAAATTAAAATCGAACCAACCGATGAACACCCATATATTTTGATGTTTGTTGGCCTTGGTGTGTCGCTAATCAAAATTTTATATTAATTTTAATTTGATTTGTACACATATTACGTTTGCCAAGACTCTAACATACAATAAAAAATGAAACCCTAGTTTATCAACGAATTCGGTTCCTGCTGATCAACTTAATTCATAAATATAATTTTCCACAAAATTCAATCAAGAATGGGGTTATATAGAAAGGACAAAATTAACATGAAATCAAATGTATAAAATTTATTTCCGATCGCCAATTTATATTACAAATTGATGTGTTTATCTCAAAAATGACTACCCGGGGATGGGTAAATTCCCGAGCGGAAAAGGCAAGTGAAGATACAAAATATACGAATATCTTGTCCGTTTTTTTTCAGTCCCCCTTTCCTTTGCCCCCCAGAATGGGCTTTTATACTCGCCCACCCAGGACCTCAATGATTACTGGGTATGACCTTACTGATAACTTTTAGGGTGATAAGATGGTTATCACGTGTGATTTAGACCCCCATAATTTCCGGACAGAGCCCATTCCTTTGGCTCGTGTTTAGTAATGATTGGATTTGTGATTTGACCCTGACATACTTCAAATAAACGTGGCCGTTTCCTGGCCCTAAAAATAGAAAGGCCGGGGCCCCACTGGTGTTCCTTTCCTTTCCTAATTTCCGAAGGCTTACTCCGGGAGGTTCTAGCTCCCAGGCCCCTTTCGATCTCCTGTGTCGGTCCGGATGCTAAGACCTACCAGGTTAAGCCTTTCTTGCAGATCCCAGGTTACTGCCCCCCAGTCCCGGGTTCTCTAACATGTCGTAGTTACACCATCTTTCCAGGTCCAATCCACCCGGGGTATCTTCATCCCGGGTATGTGATATCATCACACTTCCTAAAGATAGTCGGGTTAGGACCTGCTCCGCTGTCCCGAGAGGCCAATACCATCTTTCCGGGTCCAATCCACCCGGGGTATCGTCATCCCGGGTATGTGATATCATCATACTTCCTAAAGATAGTCGGGCTAGGACCTGCTCCGCTGTCCCGAGAGGCCAATACCATCTTTCCGGATCCAATCCACCCGGGGTATCGTCATCCCGGGTATGTGATATCATCACACTTCCTAAAGATAGTCGGGTTAGGACCTGCTCCGCTGTCCCGAGAGGCCAATACCATCTTTCCGGGTTCAATCCACCCGGGGTATCGTCATCCCGGTCCTATCTCCCGGGGTATCTACCCGGGAGTCGCTACCCTTACGTCAGCCCTAGACGCTTCGTAGTGCGTCTGTCAGAGAATTTGTCAGACGTTGCTTCAGCTTCTTGAGCACGCTTTGCGTATCTCTGCCGTTTATTTCAAAATACACGGAAATCAGATTATTTTGGCCCCCTTTTAGTATTTAATCCTTCGCGACCCTTCCTTCTTCTTCTAATCGTCTTTCTTCTCGAACTCATTACCCTTTGGATTTCAGCGACTGTGCTTTCAGTTTCGTTGTCTGCTTCCCTGCATCCCTTATTCGCTTTAATTCTGTAAGTTTTATTTCAATGTCTACAGGTACCTCATCTACCTCTGGAGCAAACGCCAAAGGCTCGCCCAGAGACGAGGAGCCAAGCGGTAGCTCGAGCGATGCTCGCTCCGCTTCTGCGCTGCTTTCCCGACCTTCTTCTTTTAAGCCAGCTTCCCGATTCCCGACGAAGCCTTCCGCTGCTTCTTCCTCTTGCCCCAAAGGAAAATGCAAACAAAAAGTGAAGAACCCAAAACCCCTATCTTCTGTGCCCTCTTCCTTGGGTTGGTACACTTACCTTCCTAGCACCCTCTCCCAAGGGGCCGCGGAGGAACTTCATGGCTCAGGGGAAATCCCTTTATCCTATTCCTTATTCCGTCCTCTACCTGGGAGTACTCCTGATACTCCTCCTCACGGTTTCTACACATTTTTCCGAGACCAGATTCGGAGTGGCCTTCGATTTCCCATTCCTCATTTCTACCTAGCTGTTGCCGACTTCTTTCACGTTTCTGTTAATCAATTCCACCCGAACTCCTTCCGAATAATGGCCTCGACCTATATCCTCTTTAAAATTCACAATTTAGCCATCACCCCTCTGATTTTGCACTATTTTTTTTCTTGCCGTTTCAACGAAGGAGCTTTCTCCCTGGCCGCACGGCTGAATGCTCGTTTTCTTTCCGATATCCCCTCATCTTTAAAGGGATGGAAAGAGCGGTATTTTTTTATTCAACCCCCGGCTCCTTTCCCTTTTAGGACCGGGTTCTTATCTAGTCTCCCTCCTCAACCTGAGCTTCCCGAACATTATAAGGTTGAGGAACCTTATACTCGTAGTTTGACCTTAGTCAAGAATAGGACATTTTCCTCCCCTGCCTTATTAACGAATGATAACATCATATTCTACGGGTTGGGCACCGGGTGGAAGATCTCCTTGACCAGGTGATCAATGCATACAGCGACCCGGGGGCTCAACCTGGTAATGGTTGTTCTCTGACTTTCTTTACACTACTTTATTATTAATACGTACACGTACTCACATTTGTTCCTTTGGTGCAGAGCCATCAGATATGATCAGGGAAGAGTTCGCCCGGCGGGCAGCCGAGAGGAAGGCTGCTAAAGAGAAAACCCAAGCCCTAGCCGAGCGAAGGAAGAAGGCCCGTAGGGAGGAAAAGAGTCCTATTCATCCGCAAAGTCCTTTGCGTTTACCCACCGTGGTAGTCCCTCCGTCTACAGTGCCTATTCTTTCAGCTGTGCTCTCTCCCCCTTCAAGCACTGCTATTGCCGGGACTTTTGTGACGGCGCTATGCCTACCTCGACTTGCTTCCCAAGCCCAGCTATCTTTGTCATCGGAGGACTTGGAAGATGAGGTACCACTTTCCCATCGTAAGAGGAAAATTGGCCAGGTATCCCAGATGATCGACCTGACGGACTCGGAGGACATCCCGCTGTCCAAGGACCCGGCCTCATCTGCTCCTATTTCTTCTATGGCCCTTCGGGCCCCAGGCTGGGACGCTTCTGTCTCTGTGGGTGACCCCATTTCTCACGCCTGGGGTGACCAAGTGGATTCTACCTCCTGGGGCTCTCGATTTCCTCTGTTCTTATCAGGGACGGCCTCTTCCAAAGTTGCCCAAATCCAAAGCTTACTCTCCCCAGAAGAACACTCTTTACTGGCAGCTCGTGGTATCACCTCCAAACTATCGGAGGGTGTTTCTCATGCTTATACGGTAAACTCTGCCCTTTAGATACCTGAAAAAAGGTGCTTGTGCACGTTTTTATTTAATCTCTTGGTTGCTTTGGGTGCAGGGTTTATGCATGCTGGCCAATGCCCTTGATGAGGCGAACGCTAGTCTCGCCCGAGAGAGCGAGAGGTGCAGCTCTTTTGAGGAGCATATCACCCTGCTTCAATCGCAGGCAACCGCCCTAAGAGAGACTCATGAAGCGGAGGTTCGATCCCACCGAGAGTCGCTGGAGGGTTTCCGGGCAGATGTGGCGCGGGTGGAGGAAAGATGGCAGCGTAAGCTAGTTGAGATCCAAGATCGCCGCTCTGCCGAGATTCAATCTTTGGAGGCTCAAATAGAGCAAATTACCCGGGAGCTTGGTCAAGTTCGGCAGGAAAAAGACCTGGCTTTGAACGCCGTGAGTGGGCTTCAGGCTTCCGTGGAGGTGATGCAGAACCAGTTGGTAATCGCCCGTACGGAGGCGGATATGCATCATTCTTCAGCTCTGGATGCTGCCCAGGCTTTGGAGGAGTGCTTTGGCACCAAAGCTGAATGGCGGAATTCTTTCCTTTCCTCCAAGGAGTTCGAGCAGACGGTGATGGATAAGTCCTTCGACTTCTTCACCCAAGGCTTTGACCTCTGTTCTGCTCAGTACGAGGCAGCTGGCCTGATGCGGGAAGGAGTTCCAGATCTTAATTTGGCCATTGCTTCTTTACCCTCCGGTCCTGAAAATGAAGGAGAAGGGCCCCAGGAAAGGGTAGACGCCAGCGAAGAGCAGAAATCTCAAGAGGAGACCGACCCCTCGGGTTCTTAGATTTAGACTATTCATTGGAGCTTTTAGGCTTGGGCTCCTAACTTTTACACATGTATATTTTGTTTGTTAAAAATAAAAACTTTGCTCTTGATTTACCTCTTTATTCGAATGATTTTTTCTGTATGCTTGGATAAATCCTTTGTTTTGATATACCACGAGGGTGGCCTACTCTCTCGGGCATTTTCGATGCCCGAGCGCCAGGAATCCTGGGCTTTTTTGGTGCCAGGGTGGCAGATCACCTGGACTTACATGGCTCGTGAATTACCATGGGCCTTTGAGTACCAGGGTGGTGGATCACCTGGGTTTACATGGCTCGTGAATTACCACGGGCCTTTGAGTACCAGGGTGGTGGATCACCTGGGTTTACATGGCTCGTGAATTACCACGGGCCTTTGAGTATTTTTGCGATTTACAACAGATCAAAACATACCTTTTATTTATACACACGACAGAAACATAATTTACAGGCGTATATGTATTTTTAAGGATAATAAGACTTAAGATGCAAGGTATTCCAGGGCCTCTGTAGGACTTTGCCCTGGCTGTCCTCCAAATACCAGGCGCTCCTTCCTATCCTCTGAATTACTTTGTAAGGTCCTTCCCACTTTGCTTCTAGCTTCTTTACCCCTCCTGCCGGGTTAACTTTCTTCAGTACCAAATCTCCTATCTGGAATTCCCTGGTTTTGACCTTTTGATTGAACGCCTTGACTATCCTACTCCGATAGGCTTCCATTCGAATAGTGGCCCGTTCTCTTTTTTCTTCAATCAGGTCTAATTCTTGCATCCTATCCATGGTTTCTCCCTCTTGGTGAGCTCTCACCCGGGGGAGGTTTGTCCTATTTCCACTGGGATCACAGCTTCGGACCCATACACCAAGCTGAAAGGTGTTTCTCCTGTGGCCGTCCTGGGGGTAGTGCGGTAAGACCATAGCACACCGGGAACCTCCTCCACCCAACTTTTACCAGCACCAAAAAGTCAGGTTTGTAAAGTTTGGATGATAGTCCAGTTAATTACTTCCGTTTGTCCGTTGCTTTGGGGGTACGCCACGGAAGTGAATACCTCTTTTACCATCATCTCTGTGCACCAATCTTTTATTTTCTTTCCCTGGAACTTCCTCCCATTGTTCGAGACAAGCTTCCGAGGCAAACCAAACCGGCAGACAATGTTCTTCCAAATAAATCCCAACACCGCCTCTTCAGTGATTCTTGCTAATGGCTCAGCCTCCACCCATTTAGAGAAATAATCCACTGCCACCAACAAGAACTTTTTTTGTCCAGGGCCCACAGAAAATGGTCCCACGATATCCATGCCCCACTGATCAAAAGGGCAGGATGCCCACATCGGTTGTAACTCCGCCGCTGGCTTATGAGAGAAGTTCCCAAACCTTTGGCATCCTTCACACGTCTTGACTACCTGCCGGGCATCCTGCTGCAGGGTGGGCCACCAGTATCCCGTCAATAGGGTACGCCGGACCAAACTCAGAGCCCCTCCATATTGATATATTTCTCGGCTTGAGCCAAGAGGTCCTCGAAGTACCGGGGGGCCCTCTTGACCAGAGACCGGAAGAATTATCCTTCTCTGAGCCCTTGCGTGAAAGCAGTGATTTTGGTTTCAGGTGCACATGCAGGTACTTCCAAGGCCACTCTATTGAACTTTTTAATATAAGCTCTTAGAGACTCCTCGTTCAGCTGCTTTATCTCGAAGAGACTGAGGGTGGTTTTCTTGTATCGCTTGCTGCTGCTGAAGTGTTGCAAAAAGACCTCCCGGAATTCTTTGAAAGTCTTGATGCTTCCTTCCTCCAGATTTTCGAACCATCTCTGGGTGGAGTCCACCAAGGTAGTTAGAAATACCTTGCACTTGATTTGATCCCCATAACAATGCAACATTGCCACATTCTCAAACCGGGTTACATGCTCCTCGGGATCAGCGCTGCCATCATACTCTTTGATTTTGGCGGATTTGAAATAGACTTGCAATGGCTCCCCAATGATTTCCGGAGAGAAGGGACATCCCAAACTTTTGATCCGCGCGGATTCCCGCGGGTCAGTATTCTCTAGTTTTTGTATTTTTTGCTTCAACATTTCCAGCTCCCCTGCCATGGTGACATTTGCCGATCCCGCATGTGAATTTCCCTCATCCTCTACGTGTATGCCTTTACTCTTCTCTTTCTCGGGCCTCGGTTCTGGCTCTCCTTCCCCTTCTACTTCTTTTTCTTTATCCTTCCTTTGGCCCTCTTTTTCTCCTTGTTGTATCGTCATGATTCTTTGTAGAGCTGCGTCCACCATAGCATCCACTTGCTCCTGGATTGCGGCCACTGCTTGACGAGAGCTTTCAGGATCATCGACGATGGTCATATCTACGCCTTAGACTCAAGTTTCCCACAGACGACGCCAATGATGTGTTTATCACAAAATGACTACCCGGGGATGGATAAATTCCCGAGCGGAAAAGGTAAGTGAAGATACAAAATATACGAATATCTTGTCCGTTTTTTTTCAGTCCCCCTTTCCTTTGCCCCCCAGAATGGGCTTTTATACTCGCCCACCTGGGACCTCAATGATTACTAGGTATGGCCTTACTGACAAATTTTAGGGTGATAAGATGATTATCACGTGTGATTTAGACCCCCATAATTTCCGAACAGAGCCCATTCCTTTGGCTCGTGTTTAGTAATGATTGGATTTGTGATTTGACCCTGACATACTTTCCGGACAGAGCCCATTCCTTTGGCTCGTGTTTAATAATGATTGGATTTGTGATTTGACCCTGACATACTTCAAATAAACGTGGCCGTTTCCTGGCCCTAAAAATAGAAAGGCCGGGGCCCCACTGGTGTTCCTTTCCTTTCCTAATTTTTGAAGGCTTACTCCGGGAGGTTCTAGCTCCCAGGCCCCTTTCGATCTCATGTGTCGGTCCGAATGCTAAGACCTACCAGGTTAAGCCTTTCTTGCAGATCCCAGGTTACTTCCCCCCAGTCCCGGGTTCTCTAACATGTCGTAGTTACATCATCTTTCCGGGTCCAATCCACCCGGGGTATCGTCATCCCGGGTATGTGATATCATCACAAATCAATATATATATTTTTTTAAAAAAATCATCCAATCAACGGAGCATGAGAACACTATACCCAAAGGTCCCATAATAATTCATTTATATATAGTCAATTTCAATTTAAAACTTTTAGGACATGTTTGAGATGATGAAATTGATCATTGATGTTAGAATGAAATTAAAATCCTTGTCTCATTACGTGCACCAAGAATGAAATGGAAAATGCCAATTCCAATAAGTATGAATTTGGCTATTAGTTTTATAAATAAGAATATAAAACTCTCAAAAAAAAAATTAATTCAATACTTATACTCAATGTTCTAAAAAGATCCACCGACTACCGTCTAGCTGCCTAGGTGGTTTTTTTTAAAACCTAAATAATAAATAACTTAAAATATTCATGAGTTTTACTATAAAATATAATTTTTATATCTTATGTTTTTCAGTTTTTGTACGAAAATCTTATAAAATTTTTATAATAATAATAATAACAACAACAACAACATAAATATTAATAGATATCAAATATTCATATGTAATATGGGATATGTAATATGAGATTTAATTTTTTTCTTGATTTTTTTTCTGCGCTTCTTCTTTTTTTCTGTGTTTGTTTCTCGTTTTGCGTCTCTATTTTATTTTTTGATTTTTAATTTTTTTTAAATAAAAAATAGTAATCGCTTAGGTGGATTTCTGCCCGCCTAGGCGGATTTCTGTCAGCCTAGGCGGCTTGGGCGCCGCTTAGGCGGCCAACGCTTAGAAGCATAGCCTAACAAGAAAGCGAGACGGTTGCCCACTGCCTAGTGCCTAGTCAACGCCTAGGCGGGTCTAGGCAGCGCCTTTTAGGACACTGCTTATACTTATCATTTTTACTAAACCTTAGGCTATGTTTGGTTCGAATGATGAGATTATTGAATGCTTACTAAATAAATGATTAAAAAAAAGATAGATAAGGATGTGTAATGTGTGGTGATAAATCTAGATATTTTTGGTTTGATATTTATGAAAAAGTTTAAGAAATGAGATTTTAATTTTATGACCAAAATATCCCTTATATTTTTTTTAAAAAAAAGTAATAAATATATTTTAAATAAGGGACAAATGGTATTTCTGAAATTACAGGTCATGATTAACAAATTGATTGTTAATATTGGGGTGGGACGTGAGTTACCTTCTCCCACTCTATCTAACTTTATACTTTCCATAATTGATTGAACCGGTTTATTATAAACTATACCAAACAAAGGTTTGGCCTAAAAAACAACCCATAAACCCACTCAATAACTAGTACCAAACACAGCCTAATAATAATAATAATCCTTTTGAATATCTATTATTTTGAATTTAAATTCATTTTATTTATGTTTCATTTTTAGCAATAATTGAAATAAAAAAAATTACAATTTTTATATAACATTCATTCATATTTCTACATTATTCCATTTCAGACTTTCAGTAGATTCCGCATGGGGTCCAACCTGGTAACTCAGACACCCCATAAATATAGGCTTTCGTAAGAGCTGTTATCTGATTGGTCCATTCCAGAGCACGCGGATAGCCAATTGTCGATTCATCACCGTTGATCAAACGAATCCAACGCTCCAAATTCTCCTCCACATGTCACCCCAGCTCAAATTCACTGTTACTTAAATCCAGCAACACCACCACTATCGCCAGATTTTTGTACGCAGAGTTCAATTTCCGGCGAGCATGAAAGGATCAGGTGGAAGAAAGGGCGGCGGTCCGAAGAAGAAACCGGTCTCGCGGTCGCTGAAGGCCGGCCTGCAGTTCCCGGTTGGCAGAATCGGTCGGTATCTGAAGAAGGGACGATACGCTCAGCGGGTGGGCACCGGGGCGCCGGTTTACATGGCCGCTGTGCTTGAGTACCTTGCTGCCGAGGTGCTGCACTCTCTCTTTAATTTCAATGTCGCCGCTTCTTTTTTCGTGAATTTCGAGCATTTTATTTGCTTAGGTGTTTTGTTGGTGGGACAATTTGTTGATTTTATATCACCTGTTTCGTGATTGCAGGAATTTTTCCCTTTGTTTTAATTGACCTAAATGCTCGATCCTTGGGTTTCAACGATCGAATTAGGTTTAGAGTAGGTTGAATTGAAATGATTCACAAAATAGAACATTTTTTTTTTGGACACGACTTGATAATTTCAATTTTTCCTGAAATTTTTAGGTAATTTCAGAAAATTTCTTCATAGTTTTCTTTGAGTGATGATTTCAGATATCTATACCTTTTAATTACTCTTGTGAATCTATTATTACCCATGTTCTCAATTTTATGCGAAAATTCATATATGCGATTGATTTCACACTTTTTTGCAGGTTCTGGAGTTGGCTGGAAATGCAGCAAGAGATAACAAGAAGAACAGGATCATACCAAGACATGTTCTTCTTGCTGTGAGGAACGACGAGGAGCTCCGGAAACTTCTAGCCGGTGTCACGATAGCATATGGTGGAGTGTTGCCTAACATTAACCCTGTCCTCCTACCAAAGAAATCGGAGAGGGTTGCTGAGAAGGCCCCTAAATCTCCGTCGAAGGCCAAGAAATCGCCCAAGAAAGCTTAAGATAGGTACCGAACCAGGCGGGAGTTCTTGGTATTTCGTAGTGTTGGGGTCTTTCTGTTCTTAATTGATCGATGGTGATTGTTGTTTGTGTTGATGTAAGGAAGGGTGTGTTCATAAATGGTGTAATTGTACAATTCTCCTTTGAACTAATGCTATGTTTATGCTGAGTTGATAAGTTGTTGAATGTTGATTCTTTGGTTTTCATTTTGGGAATGTGGTATTTCATTTCTATGTCATGAAAGACATACCAAATCAATTGGATTATTGAAAAGCAAAATGATGGTGAATTCTTGGCTCCAAGGATTATATAAGATAACATACAATAGATGATAAATCGATAAAACAAATGCGTGAAGTTAATTAATGTCTTGTCTTATACTTTGCATCGAATACTTTTGAAAAAATCAAGTATGGAATATGGATGATGGTCGATGGATTCAAGCTTATCAAATTCTGAATTCGTTTTGCATTACCTCATAGCTATAGACTATACAAGCATATATAATTTACTCAGTGATGTATATTTGTTGAACAAGTTCATACAACGTCTGAGTTATAAAAAGCGAAAAAAAAAAAGATGTATTCTTTTTGTTTATTAGCGAGGTGAAGCAATGATCTTGATCCAATCGCACATGTATTACATGTTTCATTGATCAAATACTTTTTATCATGGCGAATTTAGGTAGTAATTTGTATGTTTTTACAGTTTCAAAGAAAGAACTTTGTCAAATATTAGAAGGGAAAATTTTAATTTTGGTTGGGTAATTTTGACACATTGGATTTTGGTTCTGTATTTTCATATTTTATTTTTGAGTTATTTGCACCAAACACCCCTGTAAAATATTGAAAATGCACATTTCTCCCCTGTGAAATTTTAATAGGCATCTTCAACCTTGATCTTTTAAAAAATTAGCATACTCGCCCCTTCAGATGAGTGATTGTTGCGCACGCGTCCCTCATGCGACTAGGCAAAGATTTTGATATTTTTTCTTGCACCAAATACCCCTTTGAAATATAAAAAATGCATATTTGACCCATGTGAAAATAATTTTTAAATCTATTCAACCCATAATACACAATTTTTATTAAAATCTAATTATAAATTATTTAGCAAACACTTTTTGTTTTATTAATTTTATTTTTAATTTTAAATTTATTATGATTATATAATTATTTTCTAAAAAAAATTATTATTTTATCTTGTTATCATTATTTTATTAAACTTTCTTCTTGTTTTCAAATTTTCAATTAAAAATGCATTCATAAACGAGATTTAAATACCTAAAAATACCAAAATATTAAATAAAAATGATAATTTCATGCATATTACATTTCATTTTAGGATTACAGATTTTTGAACCAAAATTTAAATTTTTTAAAATGCATTGCATAATTTGCATTAAATAATAATACACAATATTCATTAAGATCTAATTATAAAATATTTTTCAAATTTTTAATTTTATTTATTTTATTTTTATTTTTTATTTTAAATTTATAATTTTTAATTAATTAATTTCTAAAAAAATTATTACTTTATCTTATTATCATTATTTTATCAAATCACTTCGTGCTTTCAACTTCTCCATTAAACATGATTCATAAATAAGGATTTAAATATCTAAAAATACCAAATATTGAACCAAATGATAAGTTCATGAATTTTACTTTTTCGATTTAGAATTATATAAGCATGTTATTTTTTTTATTATTTATTACAAATTTTGCAATGCATATTTTCGAAAAATTTAAATTTTGGTTTAATAATATATAGTCATAAATCGAAAAAGCAATATGTTTTAACTTATCGGTTTAGTTCAATATTTTGGTACTTGAAATTATTTAAATACTTGTTTATAAATGCATGTTTAATGGAAAAATAATAAACAAGAAGAAAGTCTAATAAAATAATGATAACAAGATAAAATAATAATATTATTTAGAAAATAATTATATAATCATAATAAATTTAAAATTAAAAATAAAATTAATAAAACGAAAAGTGTTTTCTAAATATTTTATAATTGGATTTTAATAAAAATTGTGTATTATGGATTGCATAAATTTAAAAATTATTTTCACAGGGGTCAAATATGCATTTTTAATATTTCACAGGGGTATTTGGTGCAAAAAAAAATCAAAATCTTTGCCCAGTCGCATGAAGGGCGCGTGTGCAACAATCACTCATCTGAAGGGGCGAATGTGCTAATTTTTTAAAAGGTTAGGGTTGAAGATGCCTATTAAAATTTCACCGGGGATAAGTGTGCATTTTCAATATTTTACAGGGGTTTTTGGTGCAAATAACTCTTTTATTTTTAATTAATCTTATATGTTTTGGGTTTTTTTTGGTTGCAAATTTTAGTATTTTTTCACTGAAAATGCTGATGTGGTACTATATACGTCAACTCTGCATCAGACATCAATACAACAACATAAAAATGACCAAAATTATAAAACTTATATATAAATTGAAATTTGATAAACTAAAGGACTGAAAACTTATATGATCAGAAAAACAATTTTAGAATAAGTATATATACATTGGATTAACAGTTTGTCAAAATTGATTTGATTTTAAAATTTTAAAATATGTTTGATTGAAGCATTTTATATGATTGATTAGAAGTTAGAAGGAATCAATCGAACGTCAATGATTAAAAGTCAAAACCAATAAATAATTAGGCAACAGCTGAGCCAAGATTTTAGTCTATTGAGTTAAAATTTTAAGTTATCGAATCCTTCGATATTTTAAATTGAGGTACTCTGGCCAAGAGACTTGATCCCCCGCACTTTAGGGTGCGGGGAATCCGTGCACACCCGTGCTCAAAATAATTTCGATTGACTTGAAATTTTCACGGTAAGATCGTTTTAAAAAATACGAATCCAACGATATATCATATGCTACAAATTTCAATCTTGATGGCCGAAATCATGAAGATGACCAAAAACTGCACATTTAACCCTATTTCCGGCCATCTTCACGATTCCGGCCATCGAGATTGAAATTTGTAGCATATGATATATCGTTGGATTCATATTTTTTAAACGATCCTACCGTGAAAATTTCAAGTCAATCGGAATTGTTTTGAGCACGGAGTGCGGGGGATCAAGCCTACTCTGGCCAATATCACATTAATTCAAAATTATTCAAAATTTATATATACAAAATTTTGAAAAAAATATAGGGTGGCCATCAACGTGTCTCCGCCACTTTTTGTGAGACAGTTTGACAGATCTTTGTTCGTAGGACGAGTCAACAATGCTTATGTTGACAATAAAAATTAATATTTTGACACAACAAAATAATTTTTTCACTGGTGACTCAATTTCAAATATGATATTTATCTAACAAAATTAACATGTGAGAACGTTCATATGAGTTTTTGTGTACTTTTTCGCATTCATTTGGGAGTTTGTAAATTATAGATTTTGTGATTGTGAAATAAAATTCATCATTCACCACATACTCTCGCGCGTATATCGCATATGTATAATTTTTTTTTTTGTTCACAGACGTCAAGTAATTTTGTGTAAAAGAATTTACATATTATAGTGTAATTTTTTTTAGATATTTTGTTAAAATGAACTGTAAAAATGACCTTTAATAAGACATTTTATAACTGATTAGAATAATCATCTTTAAGTAGGATAATTTAAGTTATAATTAAAAATTATGGTATTTTATGGTAATTATTTTGATTAAAAGTGATAAGATAATAACTCAAATATTTTAAAATATACAAAACATCACAGTTTGATCGCATGGTTTAGAACAATTATTCCTCCAAACTACAGACCAAAATTGTACTGAGAAATATATATACAAAAATAAAAACATTAATGTAAATATTCTTACTCTGTCCCTCCCTCCCAACCATTAAATTTATTATTAATTCTTTCGAGTAAAAATTTATGATTTTGACTCATTCAAAAAACTTTGACGATTTCTCCCTATCATTGACATTAGTTTAATTATTAAACAATTATGAAAAATAATTTAATTTATTTAAAGAAAATACAGAACTCCACGACCGACGTTCCCCCACTCTCTCTCTCTCCCCACACACGCTTCCATCCTCATTTTCCTCGTACATTAGATCCCTCTTTTCTTCTCTGTTTTCCGGCGATCTGGTAATTATTCTCAATTTGTCTCGATAGATTTGGCTTTTTGTTTGCAATTTCGAGTTTTCAACAGCTGATTTTAATCGGTGGATCAAAGTCTGCCATTATTTGGTGGTATTGATTGACTTTTTTTTCGTTGTTAGGGTTTGTTTTGAGGAAATAATTTTGAAAAAAACTGAAGCAATTCAGATGGCTGCTCCACCCGCCAGAGCTCGAGCTGATTATGATTATCTTATTAAGCTTCTATTGATCGGTGACAGCGGTGCGTGTTTTCTGCGCATTTTTGTTTGGGGCGATGTTTTCTGTGTCAGGCGGTAAAACGTGTGAATCAGATTATCTTTTTGATTTGGTAATAGCGGATTTTGAGGAGAAATAGTCACATTGTTTGGCACGCATGCTATTTTAGTTTTTAGGCAAGGAGTTTTCAAGCATATCATTTCGTTACTTGGATTGAATCTTTAATAGGAAATGTTTCGTTTATTGTTATTTTTTTGCTGCACTTGAAAATATTTGGCTGTTGGGATTGAATTTGTTAGCAATATTATTTGGACAAAATGGAATGATGCTTCATTTTTACGTTTTAGGAAATGGTAAGCTCTTTGTGTCTTTTAGATTAATAATTAATAATATATTTACGTATGTTTTTACCAAGGATGCATATTCATATGCAAACTTTAGTGTATTTAATTTTATGACACATTATTATATGCATTTCTCAAACTGATCACAGATTTCAGTTGTCCACCAGGGAAGCTTGTTCTGGAATATTGTATAAGTAATATGACTAGAGTTTGAGTTCTGGAAAGGAAGTTAGGATTATTTTGTTGTTTTAATAATTCATGAGACATGGCTAAAGAATATAAAATCTAGTCTACACCCTCCAAAATAAATATGTTCATCTTGAAAATATGGAAAGCCTGTGAGACGAAGAGATCATTTCCCCAGTTTATGTGCTTTCTTTATCGGTTTTAGATTGTCTCTATTCCAAACTTGCATGCCAAAGATCATACATGCCATAATAGTTTTTGTAAAATTTTTGCTCGGTGGAGTGGAATTTCTCAATTTTAAGCAATCAATATTTTTTTGTGAATTATTTTACAAATTCATTCATCTTTGTTTGGTTTTGCATTTGGTAAATTAACCTGAAATTGCCATTTAGAGTAGTCACTTGCAATGATTAGTATTGAAGTTCTGACATATTGACGCCTTGTCAGGCGTGGGTAAGAGTTGCCTTCTTCTACGTTTTTCTGATGGTTCTTTCACCACCAGTTTCATCACCACCATTGGGTAGGATTCCTTCAAATTTAGATACGATACAGTTGTGTTGCCTATTAACGTTCTCCTGCCTGTTGTGTATGATTCTGCTATATCATTCAGCATTGATTTCAAGATAAGGACTATCGAGCTTGATGGGAAAAGAATCAAGCTGCAAATTTGGGATACTGCTGGACAAGAGCGATTTCGTACAATCACAACTGGTATGCATTTGAATGATATTGAAATATGCCTCCGCTCGGCCCCTCCCTTTATTTTTTCTTTTGTGGATGTATCTAAGATAACAATTTCAATTGGAACTTGTTTTGTTTCTGCCATTGTTGAGGCATGCAGTTGCTGTTTCACTTTAGAATGCAAGGTGAGAAAATCTGTCTACAATGAGCTAGACTCTGGAGGGTATTTGGTATTAACCTAAAAAGGTTTTTTAGAATGCTTGTTACTATTATTAAGATATGTATCATAGGATGAAAAGGCTTGTTTCTTTAGCATTTTTTTTGACGTGGTCTTTATATAATTGGGTTAACACTTTCGAAACCTACATTTCACTTTTCTAATGGTTTAAAGGACCTGTTTTATGATGCTGATCATTTGGGGATGATATTGGCATTACTATAGGAAATGGTGTGGCTACTGGCTCCATTAGAAGCGATCAAGAGGTTCTTTGGGTGCTATGGTGGTTTTTGGTTGCACGTAGTCTGTAGAGATGAAGGATTATAGAAGGAAAATCGAAGCATCGTCTGATCGTGTCATTTTTTTCTAAATCAAAATTTGATTGGCTTATAAGCACTTCACCACTCTTCTGCTCCAGGCCTATTTCCAGTCTTATTGCACGTTAATTGTTTTTTACTAGATTTCCCGATCTGCAAGCCACCATTTTATTCTTCAAAGAACCATTTCGTTTCTTGAACTTAGACCGAGCTTATTGACTGAACAATCTCTTTTTTGCAGCTTACTACCGAGGAGCAATGGGTATACTGCTGGTGTATGACGTGACTGATGAGTCATCTTTCAACAGTAATTACTCTTCAATCTCTCATTATCTCATACATTTATTAATGTTTTTCATACTTCTTAATTAACTTTTAAGTTTACTTACCTTTCATGGTGTGCTGTGCTGTGCTGTATCTTATCTAAATTAACTTCATCCTTTTTTAGACATTAGGAATTGGATCAGAAACATTGAACAGCATGCCTCCGACAATGTCAACAAGATATTAGTGGGAAACAAGGCTGATATGGATGAAAGTAAAAGGGTCTGCATTCTCTGTTTCTGTTTCTCTCTCTTCTACATGTGTATCTATATTCACTGTTTATGCATTATTTATGTTCTCTGTTAGCCCGGCTCTCCCATGGTTTAGATCTAGAACTCGATTATCTTGAAGTTTGACGTGCTTTCAGGGTGATGGAACCTCAACTGTAGAAGTAAAGTTTGAAATTTTTAACATATTAAGTAATGAAAGGCAATATTCACTAGGCTCCAGTCATTACCTAAAGATACAGACTTTGCTATGTTTATCCCCTTTAATGTGCACACATCTTTCTATACTAGTTTATGTTTTTCTTTTATCCAAAATAATCTGACATCCCAGCTGAACCTGTATAGGCCGTTCCTACATCCAAGGGTCAAGCACTTGCTGATGAATACGGAATCAAATTCTTTGAGACTGTAAGTCACACTTCTTGCTTGTGTTTGAATTTCTTTTTTTTGACTGTTTCACTTTAATTAACATCATGTGAAACAGAGTGCTAAAACAAACATGAATGTAGAGGAAGTTTTCTTCTCAATAGCCAGGGACATAAAGCAAAGACTTGCTGAAACTGACTCAAAGGCTGAGGTATCCAGTGCCATATTTACATGCTCGCACTTTTATCTGTTTTTCCATCTCATCAAAAGATTGACCTGTGTAATTTTTGCGTGAATGCAGCCCCAAACTATAAGGATCACCCAACCAGACCAGTCGGCAGGGGCAGCCCAAACCTCCCAAAGATCAGCATGCTGTGGTGGTTCTTGAACAATCCGGTTCCATCAGGGACCAGGTGATCGATTACGCCCTTTATTTGACCATTTTGACAACGAAACAAGTCTTTGTTATGAAAACTAGCAGTGCTGCTTGTATTGTTATCCCTCTCATTATTTTAGAAATACAGTTATGTTATCTTTGCTGGTGGAAGTAGTTAGTATATCAATACTTATAACGAACTTCTTTGGTTTGAAATTTGAATATCAGGATATTGGCTTTTGTTTGTTAAAATGATATCTTTTACGCGTTTCTGTTTTTTTTTGTTTATCAATAAAGCACGACAGACAAGCCAAACTGGGAAAGCAAAGAAATCATAATATCTTGGTCCAGCTATTTTGAAGTATCATGATATCAGTTATTGTTTTTAATTTGCATAAAACATTAAAATTATTTCTCATATGGTACGGTTAAAAAAAATCAGGTTGAGTCCTTTGATTTGCTGAATTTGATGAAATTCCAATGAACTTAGGTAGTGTTTCCAACTTCTAAAAACAAGTGATTACGTATTTTTTCTTAACAAATTTGTGAAAAAAACGTTCATAATCATTTATATTTAGATGTTGCAAACACTACTTTAGATAGTGTTTGAGAGAGCATATAAGAAGTATTTATCACCTTTTCTTTCAAGCACTAACATATATTTTTCTGGTCCACTTATGATGAGAAAAACATTACCCACGATAAAATTTCTAGTTTTCATGTCACTAGGCTGATTGGTTTGTGTTACTAGAACCATCATAATCACGAGTCTTGCGGTGCGTACGTAACGGCGGATATCCAAGTTGATATAAAATGGATGATAAACTATTGGTTTGTGGGCGAGGTTTTTAACCAAGGATTCCACATCGTGGGGATCAAAGCCATTGTTGTCTTTCTTTCAAATCGTTGAAAAAAATGGTCACTGTCTACTTTGTCTAAAGGCTACGACATTTCTTTGAATGATCAAAGCCTTTTGAGCTAGTATTTTTACTCCTCACTTTATGAAGGATTGCGAATTTTGCCTATGATTTATTATTGTGGGAAATTCGTAAGATTGGTTTTTATGAGTAATTATGACACAATGACCCTAAGATGATATTAAACTAGTCAATAATTTGATAAACTGGGAATATTTAATGGTCACTAGTACAAGGCGTACATGCATGATACGAATATGCATAATATATTTTTATTTTGAAAATAATAGACTTCGTTTTTTTTTGAACAAGAATAATAGACTTCGTTTTAATTATTTAGGAAAATAAAAATTTTAAATGCTTAATTTAGTTAAAATTTGTTGTATCTGAAATGATGAGCTAATTGAGAATTCTGAAATCACTAATAGCATGTAATGAAATGTAAATCAAATATGAGGTTATGACAAAATTGAAAAATAGATTTGCTTTGATAGCTTGTACAAAAATTGGTTATCTTAAGGCTGTTATGCGTTATAATATGTTGGAGATATAAATTGTAAATATAATGGAATAAAATATGTTTTTTTTGGTTATTATATTCATTTAGACACCAATTAGCGTATTGATAATATGATGAAATATATAAAGATAATAAAACTATATATCTGGATAAGATAATAGTGCATGACACAATTACACAAATCTTTCACAAAATTTAAGCCATAAATATTAGATAAATTAATATTTCATAATCAATCAATATTTTATCTTTCACATCAAACTCTGAATATTAGGTTATATGTGTTACGCCTGACTAGGTGTGCACTTGAATCATTCGATGCTGTTAGAATCATATTCCTCGATCCCTTGAAAGTTGCAAAGATGCATATTTCATGTGACACAAAATGCTGATATTGGTAAGTATTTTTGTGAAGTCATCCGAAATATCAGCCAATGAGCCATAGAATAGAATGGAGCGACCAGGAACATTTTAAACCATGTGAGTTAGAGTACAAAGGAACTGCTTTGAGTGGGAAAATAACTATCGTGATTCTTTTTTTAATAAAAATTTTATTTGTGTAGAGATGATTGCCTTCTCGTGTCATGATCTATTTAGAATGTCTTGATAAAATAATACTAAAATTTTATAAAATTGTGTATTATTTCTTTAAAAGTTTATTGGAAAAAATAACTTAAGACTTTAATGTAAAATGAATTATACACAATCGACACGCGTATTTTTTATATGTGCTTAGTGACTAAAATTGGCCATTGGGGTTGGTTGATGGCTCATAATCGATCAGTAGTATCTCATCGGTACTTGATGTCAAATAATTTTTACTCACAAAATAATAACTAACGATATATTAATTTAAATAAATTGTTTTTTTGTTATTTGTGTTTGTTTGTTTGTTTTTTTTTTTTTTGTGATTTTGGTTTTCAATGTTATAAAATTTCAGTTTTATTTTACTACAGCACCTTTTGATTTTTAACAATTGTATTCAATTTTCCACTTAGATTAATGATGTGGTTTTTTATACATCAACGTTACATCAACATTAATTGGTGCAATATAAGGGTTACATAAAAAAAACACTGAAATTGTTAAAAATAAATAAATAACGAACTAAAACTGAAATGTGATAAAATAAAAATAAAACAATAATAATAAAAGACAAAAAAAAACAATCTTCCCATGATTTGTTTTTGGTCAAAATCGATGTTTGTATTTTTTCTCTCTCTTGTAATATCATTAAATTATTAACTAACGTTTTCTCGTTTGAAGTAACATATTATTAATCTATTGATAATTTATCTTATCCAATCTCATGTTTACTTGGTCATATTATTTATCTATCTACTAAATATTTATCTTATATCAATCGAATCATTAATTATTTATTTTACATAAATCAAATCATTGAATTTAAATTACTATATTACCCTTAATCAATAATATTATTCAAGTTTTATTAATTTTTAAAAGGACAAAATGGTAATATATATAGTCTTATTTAAAATTTAATCAAACAAACAAATTATTATCAATCAAACTAAATACTATACTAATTATCATTTTTTATCATATTAGATTATTTATCTCTACATTATTAACATATCTTTAACTTCAAACGGTATCAGCTTAAAAAAAAAAAAACTTCGAACGGTACCAAAAGTAATATTGTTCATTATAAGATATTATAACTCATATTAATAGTTTTATTCCGACAAAGTAAAACCAAACAATTAATTTATTTCTCCCAAATATTTTCCCAGAATCTTTGGTCAAAATTCCCCAAATAATGTCAAACACTTGAATTGTCGCCTTGCAGAAAAAAGTTGAAGCTTGGTACAAATTTCATCATTTTGTTCAGCTCGTTCTTTAGAATAATGGCTGTCACAAAATAATAAAGAGAGAAAAGTTTTTTTGTTTTATCAAATCTTTTTTTTTTTTTAAAAAAATCTCAATGATATGATTTTTGTGCCCTTTTCTTTACATATCATTTTAATAATGCAGATACCCGATAAATTGGAATGCCTACGCACGATTGCACTTGGGATTCCACGATAAAAAAAAATAAAATTGTCGTCCAAATATTTAATTATTGCAAAAAAGTTTCCCAATAATGCGACATTGTATTTCATGACGGTACGAAATAGTAAAAAAGATACTGAAAATGAAAATTGAACTTCTTGTTTTATGTTGCTCTCAGTGGATTAAAGAAAAAGAGAGAGAGAGAGAGAGAGAGAGAGAGAGAGAGAGGAGAAATTGTTGAAGTCATGACTCATGCCTTTCTTTTGAAAAAGGATTGTTGTGTGGCAATTGGTAACATGTTATCTCGAAATGTGAAATTGTTTACATGAAATTGGCAATTTTTTATTTTTATTATTTTTTCCCGAGAAAAAAAGTAATCTAGATAATTTGTGTGTATCTTTTATAATTTTGTTTTTTTTTGTGTCATCAAATTTCAATTTATTATTATTTTTATTGTGGCCAATTTTTGATGTAACACTGACATCACACCGATAGAAGAATTTATTTATATTTTTAATAAATGACATCGATCAAACTATTTTTTTGAAATAATACCTTCAAAATACACGGTACTAAATACACTAGAGAAATTTATTTATTTTCTTTTAAAAAAAGTTTGATCGATGTCATTTTGATACCTATCACCGATTAAATTTTTTTTAAATTGCTGAAAATTAGAAGATACAAATTAAGAATTAATTATAACAACATAAATGAACATATTTATTAAAAAAAACAAATATGTCGAAAACTGCAATTTTCCCAACCAGCTTATATCTTATCACACTTCCTCAAATCTATTTAAACACACAAATAAAAATAAAAATAGTTATTTTCAAAAATAAAAATATGCAGCATACTGCATACATGGAGAATTAATAGCCAATTACAGTAGACAAACAATATTCTCTTGAGTTTTCAACTTTCTAGTATAGCTTTTTTGCCAACCAAAATAAAATAAAATAAAAATTAAAGTATAGCTTTTTTGAAATAAAATATAAATAATCTAACAATTTATGCCTAATGTAAAAGTAAAATCATATTAGAAATGGTTCTTCGCAGGTATTTGAGTTGGTGGATTATGAACGCTTGATCAATGATCACAAGTTCAATTCTTTATATCAATACTTTTTTGGGCGATTAAATCTAGTGTGATTTACTTGGCTAGCGTGATTTATAGTCTATTGTATTTAACTCGGGATTCAACTAGTGTGCATAAAAGAACAGCAGCGCTGCGGATTCTATCGTTGGCATAACCAATAAATAATATTAGGGAATTTTTACACATGCAATACATATATAGTATAGATAAAACATCAAATAACACATGAATCATAGGTAGGGCTGGGTACGGTACGATATACCGTAGCAAACTACGATACCGTATACCGTACCGTACCATACCGGTATGATACCATACCGAAAATTCAGTATACCGAATTTTTGGTATGGAGAATTTTTATATCGGATATCGTATCAAAAATAAAAAAAATTCGGTATACCGAAAAAAAAAATTATATATATCGATACCGAAAATTTCGGTACGATATGATACCGTACCGAAATTTTCGGTATACCGATTTTTCGGTATATTCGGTAAATTTTTCGGTACGATATGACAGTATTTTTAGTATTCGGTATTTTTTCCCAGCCCTAATCATAGGTAAGCGGCACTCGACAAACCCATCAAATCAATTCTCAACATGATCAATGGAGTCCTACTCTTTCAACAATGAGAATGCTAGAGCATTAAGTGTACGTAGATGCTATCTATAGAGTAAATAAGATTCCAGGGTTCTTTGTACGTAATGGGAAGAAGAGTCAGATTCCAGAGGGATCCAAGATTTCAAAGTGCATGCAATTTAGTAGAATGTTTGGTGCAATGCTTATGCAGAAAGCACATCCAATTAAAGTTTAAAGGCGCTATCAAAACATATTGTGATTCAAGGGCCATAGGGTCTTTTGACTTTGGCCTCGACTATCGATTATTAACGACTAACTTCTGAGGCACACGTGTCGCATATGTACTCACATGAAATAAAAGATATATATAACTTCTGAGATATACGAAAATTATTTGCAAAAAGAGAAACTTGTGATATTTGCTATATATAGTTTTTGTATGAAGTTTACAAATTCAATTTTCTTAGTCTATTGAATCTTTTATTTACACATTAGTGCAAATGATCAAAATTTCACGTCATGTAAAATAATTTTTTTTTGTTGAAATTATGTGAGTTAGGGTTTTACCACTACATCTGAGATTGAATTCACGTTTCTCCAGTTTTTTTCTTATAAGAGAGGTTTAAGATTATCAGAAAGTGGTGCGTCGTATGTAAAATAATTAAAGCCCAATGACAATGTTAAATTAATAGGGTCAAACTAGGTCAAAAGTCTGAGCATACAAGAAATATTTATTTAAGAGTTCAACTTATTATCATTATTTTCTGAAATATAGATTTCACCTTATTTAATGCTAAAAAAAAAAGAAGATAGCCATGACATCACATAAATCAACTAAGTGACATAAATGATGATCATGCAATAACGGATTCATTCTAGCATCAAATTAATAATGCTAAGAGCATGTATAAAATTGTGATGAAGTTGGTGTGGTGAAATTGATAACTTGATCGCATGATGATGTCAGCGTTGATAACATTATTATATGTTTCTATATATAATGATGTGTTGATGTTGTAGTCGTGATGCTGAAATAATATTTTTTTTATTTCATTAAATAATATTTTTAAAACATAATAAAAATACACATAAATATAAAAAATTAAAAATAAACATAACTAAATATAAAAATTACATTAAAACAATGCATATAAATATAATAAATTAAAAACAATATTTTTAAAACATAAAAAAACATAATTTTAAAAGCATTACATAATATTTCAAAATAAAAAAACACACATGAAAAAAAGAAAATGAATTAAACTTGACAGAAGTAAATAAAAGTGGACGAGTTTTACTATTTATAGAAAATTTCATTGATTTTGAAAAATATAGCGGTTGACTTTTTTTAATTTTTTTATTAATTATTCTGATTTTTTTGATTTTTGTACATTTTTTAAATGTATTTTTAATTAAAATCATTTTTTAAAATTAAAAAAATTATAAAAAAAGAAAAAAAACAAGATTGATGGGCTTCACCGTGCGGAGACTCTCCGCGCGGGCCCACCATCTTCACCACTTCCGCGTGCGGTTTCCTTGCCCTTTGGGGAGGACGAGAATGAAATGGGCCGATCAAGTTGGATTTCCTCGCTCAACTTGATCGATCATTGGACGTGCTCTAAAGTTAATGATCTAAAATTGATATACATACGTAGATTTTATAAATATTAAATAATTGGAAGTAATATGTTGATATACTTTTATGCTAATATTCCATCAATCGCAATAACTTATGATATACTTTTCTCCTAATATTCCATCAATTTCAATAACTTCTGCCTCTCATCTTTTGGATAAATACTTGAGCCATATTTTTCTTAACATTTATATGTATATGTAAACATAGTTGACATATTTGATAAGTGAGTGATTAATAAATTATCCCATCTCATCCCATGTTTGGTACATTTTTTAAAAAATCATGATAAGTTAATGAGTCATGATAAATGCTTCGTGGTGACGTGGATTATATATCCTTTAATTTGGTGTGATAAATTTAATATAAGAAAAAAAATACCACAAAAATTCAAATTTAATTATTACATTTATGCAAGTGCAAGATCTTGAATAACAATGAGAAATAAAATTTATTATATTAAGGTTAATTTCGTCATTACAATCGAATATATAAATTTAATCACTCTTATTAAAATCATACAAAACATCTAATATAGTATCCTACCATTTTACTTATTCTTAAATTATCTTTATATTATATATCATATACTTATCTTATCCTATGTATCAAACTATGTCAGTCTAAGACGCATTACATATCAATTTGATTTAATTTCTCGTATAAAATAACAACGGGCAAATGGCTTGGAGAATTTTTAACATAACAAAAACCCATGAAAGTCATCGGCCTAGAACAAAAATCCAAATGCAAGACCACATAAAAAAATAGCATTGTTTAACGGTTTTGATTTAAATAGAAAATTTATATTTTATTTTTTTGCCCTAGAGAGTGGGATAATTTTATTTCATTTTTCACAATTATTATTATAATCATTGTACAACAATTTTATCAAAATTGTTGATTCCAAGTAAAGGTATCTTTTCTTTTTTGGTTGGAGGAATACTTTAAAACATGTTGCGTGTAGAACAAATTTTTTTAAAATAAATAAATAAATAAAGTGTAACTAACAATAATTCATAACTTAAGTCACGTCATGTAATATTTATGTATATCAAATGGCAACAACTGAGTCCAATTTATGCTATAATGGCTAAAATACATTTCGTATGAAATTTATCAATCGTGTAATGTGATAGATCATTGAATCACTCAGAGTCACAGATATGATGCTAAACATATATATGGAGACTAATTTCTTAACAAATATGATTTTTATGCTACGAGTTTTCCCCATTCAAATAAAAAACTTGCTTCTCCACAATGCGTTTGATAGTATTCAACATATGCGTCGTCAAGCAAACTCGGCGGCTCATAGATCGACGAAATTCGCTTTTACTTATACTCAACCATTGGTTTGGCATGATTTTTCTTTTTGATTGCAAGAAAATTGTTATTGCTATTCTACGGAGTGATGAAATATTTACATTAAAAAAGATAATTCAACTACAAAATTAATTTTGTAGGAACAAAAAATGGAATTCAAGCAAAAATATTTAGCCATCTAGATTGTCGATCGAGGAGCCATGTGGCTGCTTCAAGTCACCACTTGTCAACTCTAATACATATATATAAGGCCACTGCCCCTTCTCAATTTCTTCACACATAATTTATTACACAAAACTGAGTATTCAACAAAATCAAGCAAGAAAATAATCCAACATAAATGAAAAAAAAAAATCAGTATTGTGACAGAGTGACAGTAGCAGTTTAAGGTAAACTTGTAATAACATTCTTGCATGTTTACTGTATATTTTTCAAGAAAATCAATGCCTCCTCTCTTAATTGGGAAAAAAAACTTAATGCAAAAACATTAAGCTTAAAAGTGAGATGTTTTGCAACATAAAAAAGCCGTGTGTCTACTATGTTTTTCTTCGTTTTTGCGTGAGGGGCTTCATGTGATTTCCATGCTCCCTTTTTGTTACTATCAATCCCCCATGCTTTCAGTTGCTATTTGTTCCGACTTCCGATATTCTTTCTAATTATGTGTACAAATAGGTGTCGATTTTGGGATACTTCACAGCAAGAAAAAGGAAGCACAAAGATGAAATTAGTTCAAGTAGTACCAGAAGGGAAAACTCACCTTTTGTTCAAGAAAGCAAAGCCATTCCTAGGTGTGATATTCCTGCAAGCTGGGCTTGCGGGCATGGATATCATCTCCAAAGCTGCATTGAACGAAGGGATGAGCAATTATGTTTTCGTCGTTTATCGGCACGTCGTCGCCACCATTGTCATCGCCCCTTTCGCACTTGCTCTGGACAAGTAATGAAATCCCTTTCAAATAATGCATTTTAAATTATTCTTGGAAAATTTTAAAGAGAAGAGTTGTGTGTTTGTTCCCACAGGAAAATAAGGCCAAAGATGACTACCTCGATATTCGCCAAGATCATGCTTCTAAGTCTTTTGGAGTAAGTTTAATTCCATTGGATTTTGATCAATTGAATTCTGTTTGATTATTCCAAACTAAATTTATAATGATTTGATGATAATTAAATATATAACAGGCCGGTAATAGATCAGAATCTTTACTTCTTGGGGATGAAATACACGACAGCAACTTTTGCTGCTGCAATGGCAAATGTTCTTCCCGCCATCACTTTCCTCATGGCATACTTATTCAGGTGAATTTCGTCGTTCAAGTGATTATGTACAAGTAATAAGCAATATAGAAAAGAAAAAAAAAGTCAAAAAAAATTTCATCAAATGCACATGTGTAGGCTTGAGAAGATAAGATTAATGAGCATCCGCAGCCAAGCCAAGATAATAGGAACTTTAGCTACTGTTGCGGGAGCCATGATCATGACCTTGGTACAAGGCCCGCATATCGGTCTGCCATGGACGAAAGAAGGAAGCGGACACGCACATCAACTAAATCAAGTAAATCTCCAGCATTCGATCAAAGGCGCCATCATGATCACGATCGGGTGTTTTAGCTGGGCTTGCTTCATGATATTACAAGTAAAGAAACTATATATATGCATGCTGATTAGCAAAGAATACTATTATACTAATGAACTGACTTGTAATCGAATTAATGGGATATTTTGGCATGTAATTCTAGGCAATTGTCTTGAAAACATACCCCGCCGAACTCTCTCTCACGGCTTGGATATGCCTTCTGGGAACCGTGGAGGGCGGGGCGGTAGCACTTGTTATGGAGAAGGATAGATCAGCAGCTTGGTCCATAGCATGGGATACCAAGTTCCTTGCAGCTGTGTACAGTGTAAGTGATGTGATGCATTAACATTTCGCGCGCACTCTGGCGTGTTGAATGTTGAAACATTGTTTGAAAAGGTTTTCGAAGTCATTCGTGGTATTCGACTCTGTTTGAGTTGTAGCGCAAGAACTCTTGATACTAAGATCGTGTTTTGAGAGAGCTTCTAGTAAACACTTCTCAGTTTTTCCTTAACAAAAATAGAAGCATTGAAATATTGCATTTCGACACAAAGGAAGACGGTATAGTCTTGCGTCGTTTACAATCGAGTTTTGCAGGGTATATTCTGTTCCGGCATTGCTTATTACGTCCAGGGAGTGGTGATGAAAGAGAGAGGTCCGGTTTTCGTGACCGCGTTCAGCCCGTTGAGCATGGTTATTGTTGCTGGCCTCAGCTCTTTCATCCTGTCAGAGCAAATGTATTTGGGAAGGTAAAGCTAAGCCTCAACTTTTTTTCTTTAGTTGTTCTGTACATCTGCAATAAAAATTTAGTCTATATTAGTACACTCCAGCCCATTGAGTCCCTAAAAACTATGCTAAACACATGCACGTTCTTTACGCAGAGTCGTCGGTGCAGTCATCATAGTAACCGGCCTTTATTTCGTCGTGTGGGGGAAGAAGAAAGACTTAATCGAGCCCCATTCCGATGCAGAACAGGAATCCTTACCAATCAAGCAAATTAAACATTTGAATGAAAATGGGCACGGGAGTTCAAATTTGGAAGTTGTCACCACCAATCTATCCCAAGAGGCAGCCATTCCACGAGACGAACACGCGAACAACAAGATTTGATAATATTCATCATTGTTACTAGTTTTGGAAGAGATCAAGGCCAGACATTTGTAGCGATCCAGCTAACAAATTGCGGAGTTCTAATGCAGATTAACCACTTCACAAAGGAGGAAGCCAGACACAAGAATAGAGGCTGGTCTAAATCCCCCGAACATGGAGTTTTACGTTTTCTGCTTCATCTGTTTGCGTCTCAATAATGTAACAGGTCTAAATGAGCCAGTTGATTTCATAATTGCAGCCATTCTAGTAATATATAATCCGACTTAAGTGATAGCGATTGCAGGTGCTCGCGTCACCAAAATGAATAGAACCAAATCTCAAACTATAAGATTAATGGAAACAACAATCCAAATTTCCAAGCACAATCTAAGAACAAAATGTCTACGGAGAATAACTTTAGTCAAATACTTTTAAAATAAAAATAAAATTTGAGCGACGGGATTAACTCATTACTCTTTCACACAATTTCCCAAAGATTACAATTCATACGCACGCGGGGGGAAATCGAGTTGAATTTAAAGGTCCAATAACTTTTACTTCGATCATCATGCGTTTAATTTTTTAAGACAGTTAGAGTCTACTAATACTAATTTTTTTAACAGTCGAGTCAAACCAAATGTATCAAAGAATAATTAGTTTCGTGTATTTATATCCAGTGAGACATAATTACATTGAGAAGAATATTTTAATATTTTTTTATGAAACGAATCAATGATTCACAAAATTAACTTGTGAAATAGTATATGTTAAGATAAATACAAAGCAGAGTTAATCGGTCTTTTTGAATATGAAAACAACAAGGCTCCGTTTGGTAGCCTATATTATTAATCGGTATATAACTCATCTTATCCAATTCGCACGGTCTTTTCGTTATATTATTTATTTATTTATCTATCTATTAATTATTTATTTTATATCAATCAAATCGTTAATTATTTATCTTACATCAATCCAATAATTGAATTTAAATTACTATAGTACCCCTTATAAATAATATTATTCATATTTTATTTATTGTTAAAAGGGCAAATGATAATTTATCATTTTTATATAAAATTTAATCAATCAAATCAAATAAACTATAATCCATCAATCAAATCAAATATTATATTCATTATCATTTTTTATTTTTTTATTACATTATATTACTTATATATTTATTATTTATCTCATCATACTTACCAAACGGTACCCAATACTGTTGTTTAACTTAGAAGGTGTTTAGGATAACTTATAAACTCTTGTAAACAACTTATAAGTTGTTCAAGAACTTATAAGCTCTTTAAATTTGTTTGGCAAATTTTTTGTCAAACAACTTATAAGCTGTCAAAATAAGTTGTTTGACAGCTTATAAGCTGTTTTTAAAAAATTAAGGTCACCCTTGCTTTTTTTTAAAAAAGATCTTATTTTGATATTTTACTTCTTATATTATCTCTATATATTTTATTAAATTCTCAACACGTCCTCTTCCATTTTTTGTACATAATTTCTCAATTTTTTTTCTAAATTAAAATTAAAAATAGTTTTATTTTTAATATATATTTAACATTTATGATAAATTTAAAACTATTTTTATGTATATTATTATTTAAATTACTTTAATAGTATTTTACCTATTTTGGTAATTTCAACAATAAAAAAATCTTACAATACCAAACACATCGACATCTTTAAATTGTTTAAAATAATTTTATCCAAACACTTTAAAATAAGATCTAACAACTTATAAACTTCTAAAACCACTTATAAACTTATAGATTTTGTAAGCTGTTTTTAATAAGCTTTTAATCAAACACCTTATAGTTATCAAATAAATTTAAAAGCAAAAACAAAACAAAAAAGAAAGGAAAGAAAACTTAATTGTGAAATAGGAAACGACAATAATGTATGGTCGAAAGTTTCTGTCCTAAATAATGCTCCACTTTCTGCTACAACTTTCTGTATTTTGCAGTGTCCATAAATCGATCTTTATTTATCATAAATTATTTAGTAATCCAAATATATTGTTGTTGTTTTTATAATTTTATCATAGGAATTTTATTTTTATTTGTAAAGAATTGCAAAAACCAAAGGGCGACCAGAATGGATTAACGAGTTAAATTAAAAAAAAAAAAAAAAACGGTCAAAGGGTGGGGGCCGGAATTAGGATGGGCGCACGGTGGTGGCGGTAGGGTGGCGCGGCGCACGCTAGCTACATCACCAATACGCCCACCATCATCCATTCCACCCACCCCACCTAGCTGCTATTGTGCTCCGCATGACTATTGCGCCCATCCCCACCCACTACCACTAGCCCCCCCACCCACATCCTCTTCGCCTCTTTTTATCACATTCATTTATTCTTATCCTGCGCACTTTCCCGGCCCACACCAGAAAGACTCGATCTTTTTCGCCGACGATTGCAGCGTTCCTCCGCCGCGAGTCGCAGCCCACTGCCACCGGCAAATACCAGTCTCGATCTGTCTGTCGTATCTTTGCACCATGGCATCAGCCTCAACCGCCGTCGAAGGTGGGGAAGTAGCGGTCGCGGTAGCTGACACGGCTGCGAAGGCTCCACGGAGATTCCCACCTCCGTGCTGGACCCAAGACGAAACCTTGGTTCTGATCGACGCGTACCGCGAGAGATGGTACGCCCTCCGCCGGGGGTACCTCCGGACGGCAGACTGGGATGCGGTGGCGGAAACGGTGGCCAACCGCTGCCCGGATGCAACCACCGCGAAGACCTCCGCGCAGTGCCGCCACAAGATGGAGAAGCTCCGCCAGCGCTACCGTGCGGAGAAACAACGCTCTGCCACCTACCCTTACCCCGCCGGGCGCTTCTTTTCTTCTTGGTTTTTCTTCGATTACATGGAAGCTATGGAGAACGGAACCACCCCTCCGGCCGAGGGTCAGAAATCGGGGAATTCCGGTGACGGGCCTGACCCTAATCCATATCCCGATCAGAATTCCTTGAAATTGAAGCTCAAATCCAAGAATTCCACCGATTCGGGTCCCGATTTTGGATTGTACAGTGGCGTCAAACCGAATAAATTCAATCCAGACACCAAGATTTCGACCTATTACCCTTCATACATGGAAGCAGAGGACATGCCTCCAGATGAAAATCCAGTAAATTCCCGATCAAGAAAGCTAGTGAATGGAAACCCCAAAAACTTCCTCAAAAACGCAGATTTCGGCAACGGGTTCCATCAAGAAATGCTTCCACCACCAGGATTAAGAGGCAAAAGAAATGAGAAAAATGCAAATGCAGAATATTGGGGCAATAGCTTTGTTGCTCCAAGTTACAGAGCTGCGGCCACCAACGGGTTAAAGCGGGGAAGAGATGCGGTGGAGGAGATGGTGGAGTCGATTAATTTCTTGGGGGAAGGGTACATGAAAATGGAGCGGGACAAGATGGAGATGGCAAGGGAAATGGAGGGGATGAGAAGGGAAATGGAGATGAAAAGGAACCAAATGATACTGGAATCACAGAAAAAGATTGTGGATGCATTTGTTAAAGGGTTGTTTGACATGAAAAGGATCAAGAAAACGAAGTATGATGATGCAGACACAGAAGAGAAATCTCATTGAATAAATATAAATTTTAGATCGTTTATCGTGACATAGAATTATTGATGCATCTGCAAGATTTGGTTGGAAAGCTGAGGTTTCTGCTTAAGTTTGGGTTAGAACTTGATCAGCGACAGGAGTAGAGTGTGTGTGTGTGTATTTCTTGGGCAGGTCCCTAATGTATATTTGATGTTTATGCTTAGAATGTGTGATGGAATGAGATGTAAAATAACGGGCTCTGTTGTATGGATTCATGAAAGTATCGGGAACGGTTGTGAAGTTGAGTTAATTTTTAGTTTAACGCAATTTATGTAGGATGGATAACATAACGAATCGATCTCATCAAAATGCAAAAATCGAGCTTGAATGACTATCCTTGATCACGGCTAGCGAGTATGAAGTCTTGCAAGAAAAACTTAGAACATGGCAATTTGGTAACACAAGTAAAACAAACACATGTAATTGCAAAATGGACTGGATGAAGGCTGTTATATTCAACGGTGAACTACTTATCATACATAAATTGAGCGGAACAAGACTCTTTTTAACTCAAGACTCTTTTTAACTTCAAAGTTCTACGATAAAATTGGTCAGAAGGAAAACGAAAAGCAATGCTTTCCCAACTAAAACCATAACCTTTGTTATCTTTATCGTAGAATCAACAAAACAAAACATAACAACAAAGCCATGCATCACATCTTCGGCAAAGGGTGCCATTGGATATAGCCCGAAAGAAGAACCAGACATGCTTGATCGCCTAAAGAGTCGGGGAAGATGACAAAAGGCTAAAGTTGAACATGAAGGACTACATATTATAAGGGAGCTGATCCATAAAAGACTACTTCAGCTGGGCCGGTCATGTACACGTGGTTGTCATCTTCTCGCCACTCAATATCCAATGGTCCTCCAGGCAAATCAACCCGACAACTCTGTTTAGTTAAAAACAAAAATGAGCAGCATGAGAAATAAACATGTTGCAAGTGAAAACAGCACACTAAATTCTGTCGCCGTCTAGTGTTCATTCTTAAAGGAATAGAGATTAATCTATGGCGTGTAAATTTGCATGCCAAAAATTATTTCATGATTATTCAAATCAATAAACTTTAGAGCGTGGAAAAGTGTGGTTTCAAACATACTCTCCCAGCACGACCCTCGAGAACTGCAGCAACAACTACAGCACAAGCTCCAGTCCCACAGGCCAGAGTTGCACCTGCAAAAATAAGAAATAAAAAAATTTCAGTATGTAAAGGATAAAATTGTGCAGCTATAATTACAAGTTAAAATATAAAGGTACAAAGAAAATATGAACCTGCTCCACGCTCCCAGACTCGCATTTTAAGGTGACTTGGTGAGAAAACTTGAACAAATTCTGTAATAAGACAGGGCAGAGTATTGTAATGAAGTGACACATAAAAGCGACAGTTATAAAATCATCGACAACAAGGATATATGAGACCAGCTCGTTTTATTTTCTCTAAGTATAGAAGAAAATAGCCTGCAAAGTACAATTATAACATTCTTTCAAAAAAAAAAAAAGCACAATTATAACATGGATTCATGTGATCTAGCATGTTAAATTGAGCAAGTATACGGGCTAATGACAGGGAAATACGGAAGGAAAATAAATCTCTGCTAGTAGTCGCAGACTGAACTCACAGTACCTGTGTTTGTTCGGGAAGGGAACATCTCGTTATGTTCAAATTTTGGGCCGATTTGTGCTAAATTGAGTTCATCGACTTGCAAATCCTGTGCAATTCAAAGTAATCAGGGAAAGGGAGAACGAAATGGAACTGCTATTCGTCATGACCATATGAGCAGGTTACAAGTGAAGGTAATAAATAAACACCTGGATTGCTTCAGTACTGAAAGTGACACAATGAGGATTTCCCATGCTAACACAAGTAACATTCCAGCTTACCCCTTCTACATCTAATCTTGCTTTAACAACAGAGTGATTTTCATTTGGAGGTAATTTGGTAGGAACCTCTGATGCCTTCAGAATTGGCTCCCCCATATCAACTCTGACCTGAATTTTTTAATAAATGCTAAATAAATTAGTTGAAGTAATGATGCAAAAAAATATATTCATAGATGAATAAAATCATAAGTTTTGCGAGTAAAAAGTTGAACTTTTCTATACAAAAAGTACCTTTCCATCTTCTTGAATTTCGGGAATAATTAAACCAGCGCCAGTATGCACAGTGAAGCTACAAGACCAAACAATAAATTCATTTACATTGTCCTTCCAAATCCAAACGCACAAGGTTTTGGTTAGAAAGTGGAAAGAAATGATAAGGGTATGGTCCACGATTGCAACTAAAATCACAAGTTCAGAGAGAACAGCTGATTACAAATTCTAAATCAAATAGGAGGAAGAGACAGGTTACATATATATAGATGATAGATCCACCAAAATTTCTATATACAGCATGTGATTTATTGATCCACAAAAACCAGCAAAGGAATGATCAAGGTCAACTTAAAATTCATAGATATCATATGACACCAGAATAATTTGAGGCAATAGATTAGAAGGAAAGGAAGTTTATTGGAAATGTAAATTTCTTTAGACCAAACAAAATAAAGGGTTTTTCAAACCTCTGCTTCCCATGTATATTTTCAAGTTCGGCTATAAATCTGGCAAAGCATCGAACTCCATTACCACACATCTGACAATAAAACAAAAGGTTGCCAAATAAGCATTTTCTTTAACAAAGATAAGCACGCAAATTTATAGGAAAAGATGAAATGAAGTGAATTTCTATCGGCGTAAATCCCTCAAGGCCTTAAATGAACCTTTATAATCAGATATCTATCATACTTGCTTCAAGAAAAGGAGCTAACAAGGAAAGTTGATCTAGTGCACTCTTGTTTGATATTCCTCAGTCATCGAGTGTTAACCCAACAAAAAAATGCCCCATATGCCTTTCGTTCTTAGTTGGAGAGTTTTGATCGTGGTAATTCATAGGGTATCTCATCTTTGTTTACCATTGAATCACTTCAGATGCACTTAGTTTGGAAACACTTACATATTGTTTCTAAAGCAGATGTTAAGTAAAAACACTTCTTTTTTAAAATGCCATTCAATCCAATGCTAGAGAGAAATAATAATACCACAATGATTCTGTCAAAAGGAATCTGCAATAGACCAGTTCAGATTTTTAAAGTACTTATCCAAACAGAGTCAAAATAACTTCTCTTCAACTTTGAATACTTTAAATTCGATATATAAGATTATTGATATGTGGCTGGAAAGTCTCAATACGGGGTTTTTAAATTAACACGATGGTTTCATAGGAGGAAGGTCTTAGCTACAAATTTAACAATGCATAAAGAGTTTTACTGTGTGAACATTTCACACAAAGCATTAACTATATATTTAAAAATACGACGAATACTTATGGCTCATTATTTTTATAAATATGTAGTAAATGTCAAAAAAATACAAGGGTTGATTTTGCAGTTTACCACATAAATATAGAATAACATTCACATCCGAGAACTTCAATGGTTTTCGCACGGCGGATTTAAGGGGTGACAGATCTACGCTATAGTCTACGCCTCTGTTTTGACTCAGAATAGTAAATTTCATTAAAAAAATATTTTTTTTAGTATTTGATAGCCTAAATAAATGTTACTAAGACATTAGTCTATACATAATGAAAAGTGAAATAAAATTCCTCAATTAATTTCATTTCAATCCAATGCTACAGAAAAATAAATCATACCACAATGATTCTATATAGGATCAAAAGGAAGCTGCATTAGAAAAGTTAATTTTAAATCAAATAATGATTACCTCTGGTTCACTACCGTCAGAATTAAAGATCCTCATGGTATAATCAGTTCCATTGATACCGGGCATTACAAATATCACCCCATCCGCTCCGACGCCAAAGTTTCTGTCACACAATGTCACTGCTTGCTCAGGGGTGATTTTGGGCTCTACTGTATCCCGATTATCTACCTATTGAATTGGCTCTCAAACAACATTAACAATTAAAAACATTACCAACAAAACCTAAAACAACATCCATTATCAAATGTGCGTAAAGTGCACATGTACAAAATAATAAATTAAAACTAACAATAAAGCATATAATAACTCGCAATAACTCCATGAATTATTGGCTTGATGTGTAGCTCAAAAAGATATAAATATAAACTACACAATTTCCTCTCGATGGCCTAGATACTTAATATAATTTTCAATTTAATTTATAATACAAAATGAACGAAAGGATAAATCTCTCAGATCATTTTTTTACGTCAGTCACTACAGACATTCTTTTCTGCATTCATCTTTTGGTCAAGTCCGATGGCAATCCTCTATTAGTAGGTAGTCGGATAGGGCTTCATCATCGCCAAAATCCAGTGTAAAGATCAGTCCAAGGAGATAGATGAAAATGCCAGCTCAACAATATAATGATCCCAAGAAAGTGAAGCCTTGAACAAAGAAATTAATAGAAGACCACCAGTGCAGCGTGGATATGACCCCTCCTGACTCTCATATTGATGAGTTTTGAGCCTATCCTTAGGCATTTCCGAATTTGGCGTTGCGGTAAAGATAAAACTTTGAAATAAAGACAAAAAAATTCCCGGTACATGCACTACCATCTCCATATAGATATCTCATAAAGTGACGGTAAAATTTCAATCAATCATGTCAAACATTCAATGAAAATAAAAAATAGATCATAATATGACCAGGTAGTCTATCAAGTCAACAGACGGTCAACATGTCAGAGGAAAACCAATTCGGGATGACCGAGCATTGCCAAAAATTTTGATAATTGATCCTAAGATATAGTAAGCACCTCAGCAGCAATAAATCAACATCATAAATTTATATCCCAATCTGTACCAGTAAAAAAGCTTCAACCTTTCTATTCAACTTATTTCAGATATTCACATCTTGATTAGTACGGGAGTAAGAAAATAGTGCGCATTTCGCATAAATGTTTACCAATATGAAATCATTGCCCAGTCCATGGTACTTGACGAAATGAAGGATTCCACTTTCTCTATGATCAAGAAAAGACGTAGGAGAGTCGTTCTCGGGAGCCTCGACGCTCATCGCAGAGAAAATGCGGAAATTAGGTTTGTTTGGGACAGAGGAAATGATATTTGAGTTCAGAACGTTAGGTTTCTGAGTCGACGAAGACATACGTAAGAAGTTGAAAGAAAGGTGGGAGGAGTACGAGGGCGAGCGGTGGTTGACGGCGGCAAAAGGCAGCGTTGAGGCGGCGGCAATTGCCATTGGCGTCGGCGAGCAGTTGGGGAGCGAGGAAAGGCTTTACAAGTCGCAAAGGAAATTGATTTTACTTTAACTTTAGTTTTTGGTAATTCTGATTTTTTGGTTAAACCTATTAATTGATTGATTAATTAGATGAATTTAATATTTAACGCCGTATTTTTATTTTTTAATAAGTACCTCGGTCAGATAATCACAATCAAGGTTTTAAAAATCGTGAAGCGCGTTAAAGCGTGGAGGTCAAGCTTCAAGCTTAAGCGAGCTTAGAACGAGTTTAAGCGTGAAAAAATGTTTTCAATTTTTACTATAATTTTAATTATTTTAAGACAAATATTAAATAAAATGTTAGATTAACCATAAATATATGATTTAATAGATAATTCAAGTTCTAAACTATAAATATACATATTTATAAAAATGTTTTCATTTTAAAAAATAAATGAAATCTTCCGTTCTAAAAAGCGGTCGCTTAATCGAGCTTAAGCGTGTTAAAACTTAAGCGAGATTAAGCGTCGCTTAAGCGAGCTTTTTAAAACATTGATCACAACACATCGAAACGCAAACCTCGAGTTATATTTGTTTTACTAAATTTAGATATTTTGGTACAGATCGATAAAAAAAAATTTGACAATAAGAGCTTGTAATATTATGAAGACGAGATTAAGCTGTCATTACAAGATTTATAAACAAAAAAATTTATCCGTCTCCCAATAAATTGGGAGTAGGAAGAAATAGCAAAAAAAAAAAAAGTGTAATCTCGTTCGCCGATATTTTTACATGATAAACCGTTGGTCCATGTAGGTTGTCAAGTAGTTCGAACTTCGTTAAAAATTGCACCAGTGTAATTGAAATTATAAGTGATTACTACTTGTACCGTCAAAAAATAATCAGCAGTGAATTCGTAAACATTAAACGTCTCTCCTACGAATCGGTCGATGCTACCACATCTGATTAGTGCCCAGGTAGGATATCAACGACCCGGATCTCTTTACAGGTCAATTGATTTTCCCTTTCCTACAAATTGATTTCAGTTTTTTGAGACATCTGAGTTCCGCATAAACCACGGAAGTAAGTTTTTCTATCCTTCTTCCATGCGACAATAACATTCTCCCCTCATGATCTCTCTCGTATTGCTCCCTCGATCGCAAGCTTCCTGTATTTTCACTGAACGCTACATCCACCTCTAATCGGAAATGATGCCTCGGAGGCCCCGTCAATGATATAAATATAAATATAAACTTAAAAAATATATTTTACAAATTTTGTTCATTTCATTTAGTACTTAAAAAATGGTTTGATCCAATATGAAATTTTATTCGATCAGTTGATTTGATTTAATTATGGAAGCTATTCTTTTAGATATAAATCCGGATTAATCTATGACGAACAACACTCCTATGAGACAGTTTCATTCGCGATACGGGTTAACTCTACCCATATTTATAATAATAAATAATACTTTTGATATAAAATGTAATACTTTTTAATAGATAACTCATATAAAAGATCCGTCTCAAAAAATGACTCTTAAGACCGTCTCATAGGAGTTTTTGCCATTTATGACTTCAATTCTCCGCAAAGATAAAAAAAGATGTATAACATCAGATAAAATTGAAAACATATAACTTTTTTTGTGACGTGAAAACTCGCAACCGCTACCTTTGGTGCACACAGGATAAATTTTTGGACTAACCCAATAGCCTGCAAACTACGTTAGCCAGATAAACCACATTAGACAAGCACTGTATGACAGCGAAAAAAATATTGGTAGGGAGAATCGAACACGATTAATTTTTTTTTTAGTACAAAACATTTTTTTTTTTGAGTACCGAACTCGATTAATTATTATTATTACTAGTGACTTTCTTTACCCATGTAGTTTAAATATAAATATAAAATTAATAAATTTAATATTTTAAAAGATTTTTTTTAAGCTCAAAACTCTCCATAAAATTCATTAATTAGAGACACCAAAACAAGTACGATGAGGCGTCTCACGACATGTTTATTTTTTTAGCAAATTTACGTTTAAGTATATATTATTATTATTACTCACTAAAGACATTTATCTCACATAAAATTATACAAAACTTGAGTGTTTAAGATTGTGTAATTTATCATACAATATATTTTTACACGCGAGGGTTTTTTGTTTTTTTTTTTGACCCCATGCGACAAGAGTTATGATTCTCCGGATGGAGAAATTAATTTCTTAAAATATTTATATATATTATATAGTCTAACACACGATCATCATCAATAAAGAAATAAGGATCCTAAACCATAAGCAAATAATTCTTGAAACTAATCGAAAGGTCTAACATAAGAGTTGCCATATCTGATTCTCCGGCGTCTAAAAGAAAACAATGTATGGATTTCTGCATTGAATTCACAAAATTCATAGTGACCAATCGGTTGAACAAACAAAACACAAAACTTGGGGGAGACTCCGTCATCGTTTAGATAATCCCGATTTTGTTGGCGACGTCCAAAGCATCGTAGTCAGGAGTCAATCTAACGTATGCCTTCTTGGTTCCGTCAGGCCTGAAACAAAGGAAAACGAATCAATCGATGTTCAAGCAGGCATTTATTACTCGTTTACAAAAGCCAGGAGATAAGTAGGCGGACACTCATAGCATTTGAGGATTATCCCTCTTAATTTTTATCATCCATGGATTTTCTATCCACAATAAAATCGATGATTAATGTAGCAATCATGAACCATAAACTCCGTTGCATTCCAAAGATGATCATGAAACCAAAATCCCTATTTTCAGGAATTGTACCGATCGAATTTGAAACCTGGCAATTTAGAAATAAGAACAAATTTTCCATAGGTGTTGGAGTGCGCTTATCTTAGTGAAGATATTTTTGAAAGTTTTTAGAAAGAACTATGCCAGTAACTCTTAAACCTCCTATCATGGATTTATGTCTATGGCAGGCAGCTTCAGATACATTCAAAACCATGGGTATACTACAATATTATGAAACAATCACAGAACAAGCAAAAGAACACTGATTCTTCTATTAGAGATTACATGAAAAACTGCATAAAATGGAAGCTAGCAGCAAAATCAATCAAATCAGTAAGTACCTGATAAGAGTGTTGACTTTCTTGGTCTGGATGTCGTACATTTTCTTGACTGCATCCTTGATCTTTTTCTTGTCTGCACGAATATCGACAATGAAAACAAGAGTGTTGTTGTCTTCAATTTTCTTCATTGCAGACTCAGTGGTGAGTGGATATTTCAGAATCTGGTAATGGTCAAGCTTGTTGCGGGGAGGGGCACTGATGCGAGGATATTTGGGATTTCTGTCCTTCTTCAATGTCCTTGGTCGATGAAATGTAACTTTTGTTCGTATCTTCTTCGACTTCTTCTTAAAGGTTGTTGAGCCTGATTTTAAAGCCTTCGAAGTTTTCAAGGCTTGAGCCTTTGGGTCTGGCTTTTTCGCTTGATCAGCTGCGATAAATGAAAAGGTAAAAGTATTATTAACAAAAAAACAAGAAGCCATTCTCAACACTCCACAAAGTTAATATCACAATGCTCAAGACATAACATCCATTTTAATTCTCGACAACTGATCTTAACTAAGAAAATCACAAGCAGTAAATGTCACACAGACACTGAAATCAAACTGATGCAGCGTATTATTTTTTCTATCACTAAATAAGCCACACGAACAGGATGCAAACATTGAAATCACTTATCAGGAGCCAATAAAGGTTGACGGTTTCACAGGTAAATGCACAACTTCAAGTTGGTGGTTGTTCTGGATATACCTTGGCGGATAAAGAATCAATAAATCTTAAAGACCCAGTTCCTAGGTTCCCTCAACCAAATGTTAATATTCTCAATTATCGTTGCAACTTTCGAGTCTTCGACAACAAATACAAATCAATAAACAGTTGTAGCATGAACTAGGCACGCGGCAAACATATTAAAACGAGCATTTCAAAAATCTACTAGCTACACAATGTCTTCCAAATATTAGTATGCATTCCATACTAATAAATCCAAACACCAATCAATTTATACGAATCTGAAACGAAGAAAAACGTCACAGTGACCTGGTAAACATAGCGTATACAAAAATTGAAGCTTACAATGAACAATTCATACTATAACAGAAAAAGTCATTCATTGAATCTGGATAAACACGTACCTTTAGCGGGAGCCATTTAGCAACGCCTTACCTGCAAAATAAATCTATGGATTAACTATAAATCGTAAATCAGAGTAAAATCACATGCGCAGAGCAGAAATGTTCGAACTCGAAAGAAACGTGTAAGGCAGAGTAGGTAACCTGAACTCTGGAGAACGGCGGTTTTAGGGTTTCTGGAGGCGGAGCTGAATCGAGATTTTATATCACCGAGGAATTAAATTTAATTGGTTTTAATTTATCGTTGAAGAAAATATTGGAGCGACGTATGGCGCGGTCCAAACCAACCCAATAAACTAATTGGGCCTCTTAGCAATTCAAGCCCAAGTCACATGCACCTCGAGAAATCAACTTTTCTGATTATTTAATATTTATAGTGTCTGGATTTATAAAGAATTAGAACTCATGGAATGAAGTTCTGTTTTAATGTTTGGTAAAAATTTAAAATATTATAGTGTGAGCTGTGAATAGATAATATAATTTTTATATAAATGATATTTTATAAAATTTGCAAAGAAAACTTGAAATTTATGATTAACTTATATAAGTATAATTTTTAAAAAAATTATTATAATTTTAAAACTCAAATTCTATGAAATTCCAAGAAATCCGACCACTTTCATAAGAATTTCATTTATTAAAATTAAATCTCATCAAATACCAATCTCATTTCGAAATCTTATTTTACCAAACAATAAAATGGTATTTATAATTCCGAATCTCGTCAACTCCTATTGAAATCCTGCACTGCGTCGGTGCACGCGTTGTATGCGTTTGTAAAATTTTTTAATTAATTTGATTTATATTTAAATAAGAGTAATATAACACGCCCTCGTTCTATTATGCTATGCAACTGTGTGTTTTCACACATATTAAAAAAATTGTTTGAGAAAGTAAAATTTAGAAAAGGTTTTTTCGAATTTGCTCTTATTTAATGAAGTTTTAGTTAGATAAAATAAAAGTATTTAATGATATTAATTTAATAGTGACATGTAAAATAAAAAGGATAACCTTAAATATGAAACTAGATTATGTATTTTGGACGGATGAAAAGAAAATGTAGCCTAAAAGATTGGACGGAGTGAATGGTTATAAAAATTACCGTGGGATTAAACTATAATTTGAAATGTTGAAAAAAAATGACAAAAATGAAATTGTGATATATATAATGGAAAATTGTAATTTTATTCCTTTAAGTTGACCTATTTTTTATTTTAGTCCTATAAAATTTCAAGATTTGGTCTTAGTCCAATATCTTGGATTTTTTTTTTGGTTATTTTTTTCATCGAAAGTCACTAAATCGCTCGGATATTACTTATTTGGCATTGATACTCTCATTTGTCAAGAATTAAACATATGTTACGTAAATTAAAATTTATTATGCAAAAATAAAGAGAAAAAATAAAGTACAAATGACATCCAATATTCAAAAATCAGGAAAAAAAAACTTGTCGTTTTGTTTTATTTTGATTAGGTATATTTAATTAATATGTGTAATGTAAGCTTAATTCTAACCACACGAGTCTTATAGGAGAATAACAACTTCAAATAAGTAATATTCGATTGATTTAATAACTTTCAATGAAAAAAAGACCCAAAAAAAAAATCTAAATTATTGAACTAAAACGAAGCCAAAAAGAAACTAAATTACATATATAAAATTGCAATTTCCCCATTTATAACATATAAGGATACTTTTGATTAAAAAAATGTTATCATATTTTGTCTAGAGAAATTCTTTATAGTAAAAAAAAAACAAAAGAAAAAAAATATAATATCTATAACATAAGGGGTAATTTTCGAAAAAAAATTATGTCTTTTTTGTCTAATAAAGAAATTATTTATACATAATATTTTATATTTTATAAAGCATATTTTATATTATTATTATTATTATTATTAAATATATATATATATATATATATATATTGTAACGTCCCGAATTTATCTTAATTGAGTTTATTAGAGGTATTTTGAGATTATAGATTTCGAGGGCCGAATTGATATTTGATCAGGGTCTATTTTGTAATTTTCAAAATTTCAGGGACTAAAGTGCAAATTCAAGCAATTGACTAAGTCTTATATTATGTTGCATGACTAGGCTTCCTTCTAACTTATTATTCTTCTTCCCAAACGTGTTATTCCTCCATTGAAGACAAGGAACGAGATCTTCAAGAGGCTGGGTTTATGGAAATTACTGAAACAGACCAGAGGCGGGTCTTTTATGACGAGATACAACAAGCCATGCTCTTTTATTTTGTCATGCTATTAAGCCTTGTTGGAATCAAACATGTTTATGGGAATTACTGAAACAAACCAGAGGCTGGGAGATGATCCATATATTTTTTTTTGGATGAAAGAAAGATTGAAAAAAATCAAAATTTGAGTTTTTTTGTGGTACGCTCTTGGGCCACCTGGAGTGAAAGATTAAAGTTGGTACATAATGAAGATGTGGGAGGACCAAACCAAATGTAGATTGGTGTGATGCTTTCTGGTCGAGTTCCGAGATGCAATTCATAAATTAACAACTACTCAAGTCCAAACTCCATGCCCTTCTCCGCAATCATCTCCACATAATCAGATGCATATGGATGTAGATGTCGTTTAATCTGAGAGCAGATAGTTATGCGATCGGGGGGTGAGAAACCATGAAGGACAACCGGTTATCGCCTTTGAAAAGAGAATTGACAATCCACAATCAATTGTTTGTGCCGAGCTAGCTCCGATATTGGGTGGAATATCGATCACATGAGATCACAATATAAGGGTGAAACATATTACTTTGGACTTTCTACTAGTTGTGCATTCAGTCCCAAGATTAGAGGAGAATCTTAGCTATGAAGGAATCTTAACAACTGAAATAAGGGATTTGAAAGAGACTGGAAGCTAGCACATACTTAAGTCATATTCTAAGGTCGGGGAATGGAGTCGCCCATCGCTATCCTTTTTTGCAATTTCCTCCCCGACACTTTTTGTCAGGGTCGCTTCGGAGTTTTCTATTTGTTTGATTGATCGTATAATTTCGGGCATTACGTTTGATTAATAATATCCGATATTTACTTTCAGTATATATATATATATATATATATATATATATATATTTATTTATTTAATTTTCCCCTTTTAAAATTTAAAACTATCATATTAAAAATAAAAAGCAGATTAAAAAAAATAAGGTAAAAAATTAGTGTAGTATATATAGTAATAGATTAATAATAATTAAAATATTAAATCATTTTCGCCCGCCCAAGCCTCAAAGATGAAGAAACTACTCAATATATAGTAATAGATTTATAATAATTAAAATTTTAAATCATTTTCCCTCTACCACCTCAGACATGAAGAAACTACTCAATGCATACGTAAAGAACAGACGCTTGTTCACTACAGTCAACAATCGATATGCAAACACCTCTTCCGCCACCACCGCCCGGCCATTACTGGGTGAGGCGTCGGAGTGGGCTGTGGCTACCACAGGCGGAGCCCAGTCCCACTTTCAGGAAGGTAGTAGCTGTAAGTGGTTACATATTGTACGCTGTAGAGAGATTTCGGAATCAGGACAACCGGATATCGCCTTTGGAAAGAGAATTGACAATCCACAATCAATTGTTTGTGCCGAGCTAGCTGCGATATTGGGTGGAATATCGATCACACGAGATCACAATATAATGATGCACCATATTACTTTGGACTTTCTATTTGTTGTGCATGCAGTCACGAGATTAGAGGAGAATCTTAGCTATGAAGGAATCTTAACAACTGAAACAAGATATTTGAAAGAGACTGGAAGCTAGCACATACTTAAGTCATATTCTGAGGTCGAGGAATCGTGTCGCCCATCGCTAGTCTTTTTTGCAATTTTCTCCCCGACCCTTTTTGTCAGGGTCTCTTGGAGTTTTCTATTTGTTTGATTGATCATGTAATTTCGGACATTACATTTGATTAATAATATTCGATCTTTCCTTTCGTATTATATATAATTTTCCCCTTTTAAAATTAAAAACTATCATATTAAAAATAAAAAACAGATTAAAAATAGAGTAAAAAATTAGTGTAGTATATATAGTAATAGATTTATAATAATTAAAGTATTAGATTATTTTCGCCCGCCCAAGCCTCAGAGATGAATAAACTACTCAATATATAGTAATAGATTTATAATAATTAAAGTATTAAATCATTTTCCCCCTCCCAAGCCTCATAGATGAAGAAACTACTCAATGCATACGTAAAGATAAGACGTTTGTTCACTACACTCAACAATCGATATCCGCAGATGCCACTTCCGCCGCCGCCGCCGCCCGGCCATTACTGGGCGCGGCGTCGGAGTGGGCTGTGGCTACCATAGGCGGAGCCCAGTCCCACTTTCAGGAAGGCAGTAGCTGTAAGTGGTTACATATTATACGTTGTAGAGAGATTTCGGAATCAGGACAACCGGTTATCGCCTTTGGAAAGAGAATTGACAATCCACAATCAATTGTTTGTGTCGAGCTAGCTGAGATATTGGGTGGAATATTGATCACATGAGATCACAATATAATGGTGCACCATATTACTTTGGATTCTCTACTGGTGGTGCATGCAATCACGAGACTAGAGGAGAATCTTAGCTATGAAGGAATATTAACAACTGAAATAAGGGATTTGAAAGCGACTGGAAGCTAGCACATACTTAAGTCATATTTTGAGGTCGAGGAATCGTGTCGCCCATCGCTAGCCTTTTTTGCAATTTTCTCCCCGACCCTTTTTGTCAGGGTCTCTTGGGAGTTTTCTATTTGTTTGATTGATCGTGTAATTTCGGGCATTTGGTTTGATTAATAATATCCGATCTTTTCTTTCAGTATATATATATATATATATATATATATATATATATATATATATATATATGATTTTCCCCTTTTAAAATTAAAAACTTTCATATTAAAAATAAAAAAACAGATTAAAAAAATAAGGTAAAAAAATTAGTGTAGTATATATAGTAATTGAATTATAATAATTAAAGTATTAAATCATTTTCGCCCGCCCAAGCCTCAAAGATGAAGAAACTACTCAATATATAATAATATATTTATAATAATTAAAGTATTAAATCATTTTTTCCTTCCCAAGCGCTTGTTCATTACACTCAACAATCGATATGCAAACTCCACTTCCGCCACCGCCGCCCGGCCATTACTGGGTGAGGCGTCGGAGTGGGCTGTGGCTATCACGGGCGGAGCCCAGTCCCACTTTCAAAAAGGCAGTAGCTGTAAGTGGTTACATATAGTACGCTTTAGAGAGATTTCGGAATCAAGACAACCGGTTATCGCCTTTGGAAAGAGAATTGACAATCCACAATCAATTGTTTGTGCAGAGCTAGCTGCGATATTGAGTGGAATATCGATCCCACGAGATCACAATATAATGGTGCACCATATTACTTTGGACTTTCTACTAGTTGTGCATGCAGTCACGAGATTAGAGGAAAATCTTAACTTTGAAGGAATCTTAACAACTGAAACAAGATATTTGAAAGAGACTGGAAGCTAGCACATACTTAAGTCATATTCTGAGGTCGGGGAATCGTGTCGCCCATCGCTAGCCTTTTTTACAATTTCCTCCCCGACCCTTTTTGTCAGGGTCTCTTGGGAGTTTTCTATTTGTTTGATTGATCGTGTAATTTCGAACATTACGTTTGATTAATAATATTCTATCTTTCCTTTCGGTATATATATATATATATATACATATGATTTTCCCCTTTTAAAATTAAAAACTATCATATTAAAAATAAAAAACAGATTAAAAAATAGGGTAAAAATTAGTGTAGTATATATAGTAATATATTTATAATAATTAAAGTATTAGATCATTTTCGCCCGCCCAAGCCATAGAGATGAATAAACTACTCAATATATAGTAATAGATTTATAATAATTAAAGTATTAAATCATTTTTCCCCTCCCAAACCTTATAGATGAAGAAACTACTCAATGCATACGTAAAGATAAGACGTTTGTTCACTACACTCAACAATCGATATCCACAGACGCCACTTCCGCCGCCGCCCGGCCATTCCTGGGCACGGCATCGGAGTGAGCTTTGGCTACCACGTGCGGAGCCCAGTCCCACTTTTAGGAATGCAGTAGCTGTAAGTGGTTACATATTATACGCTGTAGAGAGATTTCAGAATCAGGACAACCGGTTATTGCCTTTGGAAAGAGAATTGACAATCCACAATCAATTGTTGTGTCGAGCTAGCTGCAATATTGGGTGGAATATTCATCACATGAGATCACAATATAAGGGTGCACCATATTACTTTGGATTTTCTACTAGTTGTGCATGCAGTCATGAGACTAGAGGAGAATCTTAGCTATAAAGGAATTTTAACAACTGAAATAAGGGATTTGAAAGAGACTGGAAGCTAGCACATACTTAAGTCATATTCTGAGGTCGGGGAATCGTGTCTCCCATCGCTAGACTTTTTTGCAATTTTCTCCCCGACCCTTTTTGTCAAGGTCTCTTGGGAGTTCTTTATTTGTTTGATTGATCGAGTAATTTCAGACATTACATTTGATTAATAATATCTGATCTTTCTTTTCAGTGTATATATATATATATATATATATATTTAATCATCCTTTTTTAAAATTAAAAACTATCATATAAAAAATAAAAAAATAACATATATATATATATATATATATATATATATATCTATATATATTTAATCTTCCTTTTTTAAAATTAAAAACTATCATATAAAAAATAAAAAAATAACACATTAAAAAAATATGGTAAAAAAATTAGTGTAGCATACATCTCTTACTATATTATTAAGTCTAAGCACCCTATACCAACTGATTTTGGTGTCATGGTGAATTTTCACCAATTTATTCCTTTTATGCCCCTCATCACTCTCTCTCTCAACTTCCTTCTCACTTCTCACTACTTCCAACAACCTCCATCCTCCCTATTTTCTATCCACTATTTACAATATATTTTTTTGAATTTATTTTTATTTATGTTTTGTATTATTTCTGAATTAAAGATATAAATACTTTTAAATATCTAATTTTCGTCATTTTCATGATTTACACACGTATCGCGTGTGTCACGACGACTAGTAGTAATAGATTTATAATAATTAAAGTATTAAATTATTTTCGCCCGGCCAAGCCTTAGAGATGAAGTAACTACTCAATATATAGTAATATATTTATAATAATTAAAGTATTAAATCATTTTCCACCTCCCAAGCCTCAGAGATGAAGAAACTACTCAATATATAGTAATAGATTTATAATAATTAAAGTATTAAATCATTTTCCTCCTCCCAAGCCTTAGAGATGAAGAAACTACTCAATGCATACGTAAAGAACATACGCTTGTTCACAACACTCAACAATCGATATCCGCAAACGCCACTTCCGCCGCCGGCCAATACTAGGCGCGGCGTCGAAGTGGGCTGTGGCTACCACGGGCGGAGCCCAGTCCCACTTTCAGGAAGGCAGTAGCTGTAAGTATGAGCGGAGGGACATTGTCCTTTGGGGGGCCCTGACACCCCCCCACCAACCCCAATATATATATATATATATATATAAAATCTTATTATATTTTTTTTATTGTTTTTCATTTGTCACAAAAAGCTCAAAATTTTTATATTGATCCAAAAAATATAATGACAGTTTTTAGTTATTGTATGAATACTTCTTGTAGTTAATATCTAAAGTTTAATTAATATAATAATAGTTAATGCATCTTTAAATTTTTGAAATAATTTTACAAAACTAATTATAAACATGATCTGTTGAGTCCAATTTTTTGTCTTTTCCCTCCCTTCATCTCACTTTTATGTGAAGATTTTCCATCTTCTTTTATTATCTTGAATTCTAATCCACTTTTAAATTTTAGTAAGACATGTTTGTTTTAAACAAAAAACTTAATTGATATTAATTTTTTATTACTAGATAAAATGATCATTATGAGAGATGAATAAACTACTCAATATATAGTAATAGATTTATAATAATTAAAGTATTAAATCATTTTCCCCCTCCCAAGCCTCATAGATGAAGAAACTATTCAATGCATACGTAAAGATAAGACGTTTGTTCACTACACTCAACAATCGATATCCGCAGACACCACTTCCGCCGCCGCCCGGCCATTACTGGGCGCGGCGTCGGAGTGGGCAGTGGCTACCACGGGCGGAGCCCAGTCACACTTTCAGGAAGGCAGTAGCTGTAAGTGGTTACATATTATACGCTGTAGAGAGATTTCGGAATCAGGACAACCGGTTATCGCCTTTGAAAAGAGAATTGACAATCCACAATCAATTGTTTGTGTCGAGCTAGCTGCGATATTGGGTGGAATATTGATCACATGAGATCACAATATAAGGGTGCACCATATTACTTTGGATTTTCTACTAGTTGTGCATGCAGTCACGAGACTAGAGGAGAATCTTAGCTATGAAGGAATCTTAACAACTGAAATAAGGGATTTGAAAGAGACTGGAAGCTAGCACATACTTAAGTCATATTCTGAGGTCGGGGAATCGTGTCGCCCATCGCTAGCCTTTTTTGCAGTTTTCTCCCCGACCCTTTTTGTCAGGGTTTATTGGGAGTTTTCTTTTTGTTTGATTGATCGTGTAATTTCTGACATTATATTTGATTAATAATATCCGATCTTTCCTTTCAGTATATATATATATATTTTAATTTTCCCTTTTTAAAATTAAAAACTATCATATAAAAAATAAAAAAAACATATTAAAAAAATAGGGTAAAAAAATTTGTTGTAGCATACATGTCTTACTATATTATTAAGTTTAAGCACCATATACCAAATGATTTTGGTGACATGGTGAATTTTCACCAATTTATTCCTTTTACTCCCCTCATCACTCTCTCTCTCTCTCAACTTCCTTCCCACTTCTCACTACTTCCAACAACCTCTATCCTCCAAATTTCCTATCCACTATTTACAATATATTTTTTTGAATTTATTTTTATTTCTGTTTTGTATTATTTCTGAATTAAAGATATAAATACTTTTAAATATCTAATTTTTGTCATTTTCATGTTTTACACACGCATCGCGTGTGCCACGACGACTAGTAGTAATAGATTTATAATAATTAAAGTATTAAATCATTTTCGCCCGCCCAAGCCTCAGAGATGAAGTAACTACTCAATATATTGTAATATATTTATAATAATTAAAGTATTAAATCATTTTCCCCCTCCCAAGCCTAAGAGATGAAGAAACTACTCAATATATAGTAATAAATTTATAATAATTAAAGTATTAAATCATTTTCACCCTCCTAAGCCTCAGAGATGAAGAAAATACTCAATGCATACGTAAAGAACATACGCTTGTTCACTACACTCAACAATCGATATCCGCAAACGCCACTTCCGTCGCTGCCGCCGGCCATTACTAGGCGCGGCGTCGAAGTGGGCTGTGGCTACCACGGGCGGAGCCCAGTCCTACTTTCAGGAAGGCAATAGCAGTAAGTATGGGCGGAGGGAAATTGTCCTTTGGTGGGGGGGGGGGGGGCTGGCAACACCCCCCCCCCACCCCAATATATATATATATATAATTTTATTAATTTTTTTTGGTTTTTTATTTGTCACAAAAAGCTCAAAATTTTTTAAATCGATCCAAAAAAATAATGACAGTTTTTAGTTATTGTATGAATACTCCTTCTAGTTAATATCTAAAGTCTAATTAATATAATAATAGTTAATGCATCTTTAAATTTTTGAAATAATTTTACAAAACTAATTATAAACTTGATCTGCTGACTCCAATTTTTTGTCTCTTCCCTCCCTTCATCTCACTTTTATGTGAAGATTTTCCATCTTTCTTTATTATCTTGAATTCTAATCAACTTTTAAATTTTAGTAAGACATGTTTGTTTTAAACAAAAAAACTTAATTGATATTAATTTTTTATTACTAGATAAAATGATCATTATGAGAGATGAATACACTACTCAATATATAGTAATAGATTTATAATAATTAAAGTATTAAATCATTTTCCCCCTCCCAAGCCTCAGAGATGAAAAAACTACTCAATGCATACGTAAAGAACCGACGCTTGTTCACTACACTCAACAATCGATATGCAAACGCCACTTCTGCCACCGTCGCCCGACCATTACTGGGTGAGGCGTCGGAGTGGGCTGTGGCTACCACAGACGGAGCCTAGTCTCACTTTCAAAGAAGGAAGTAGCTGTAAGTGGTTACATATTGTACGCTATAGAGAGATTTCGGAATCAGGACAAACGGTTATCGCCTTTGAAAAGAGAAGTGACAATCCACAATCAATTGTTTGCGCCGATCTAGCTGCGATATTGGGTGGAATATCGATCCCACGAGATCACAATATAATGGTGCACCATATTACTTTGAATTTTCTACTAGTTGTGCATGCAGTCACGAGTTTAGAGGAGAATCTTAGCTATGAAGGAATCTTAACAACTGAAACAAGATATTTGAAAGAGACTGGAAGCTAGTACATACTTAAGTCATATTCTGAGGTCGGGGAATCGTGTCCCCCATCGCTAGCCTTTTTTGCAATTTCCTCCCCGACCCTTTTTGTCAGGGTCTGGTAGCATTTAATCGTGTCACGCCCAAATTACCCAACTCAATTAGATAATCACTAAAAATATAGTAGTGTGAGTAGGGATCGTTCCCACGAGGAAAGATAAATTTAATTGTGTTCTTAAAATATTGGAAAATAAATAAAAGGGGTTTTTGAGATTTGGATTAACTACTGAAAATTTTAAGCAATTAAAATTAATAAGATCAATAGCATGCAAGATTGAAAATTAAACTAGAGAAATCAATAAGAGACGAGACTTGGTATCTGTCGACTACACCCTTGATATTCATTATTCATTCATCGATTCCCTAAAAATAATTAATCATATCAAATATTCATAATTGGAAACCAAATTCCTGTTTCACCTTAAGTTTAGCTAATTAGAAAACAACATTCTAGATTAACCCTTACCAATAAATTTACCCGGATTCCAGCGATCTAGATTTAAATTTATGATAGCATTCAAACTAGTGAAACTGACGAACCTAGACAACACAAACACCAGCGGTTGTATTTAGCCTAGTCAATACTTGACCCTACGATTCAATAAATTCAACAGCAGAAAATATCAAACGTAGTTGCTTCGCAAATTAGTTAATTCAAAAAATTACGGATTTGAATTCTAATTTAGCTATAATTTGCAAAACAAAATCCTAAGATGACCAATCCTAAAATCTCGCATACAAACATGAAATAAATCAGATCAAATATTGATACTTAACAAGAATTAAACACTGCAAATCGAATCTCATGAATAAATTATACCAAGGTTTCGTCTCCCTCAACCAAGTAAAAAGGTTTAGCTACAATGATTCATCACCAAATCAATAAAAATTCAAAGAAGAGAAGAAAACTAGAGAGAAAATTGAAAGAACAAAACCTAGCCGCCTTAGAGGTTGTCCAAAATCTGATAATAATCCTCCAAAACGGAATTAAAAGCCTAATAAAGCCTAGAGTCCAAAATAAAAGAGTTTCCAAAATTAAAAAAATTTTCCCGAACAGCCTCGCGCGCTCGAGCGCACTCAAAATGTCGAACCTACTATTTTGAAACTTCTCGACCGCGCTCGATCGCGCGAGTACATCCGCTCGAGCGCGCGGAAAATTGAGTGCTTGCTGCCTTCAAAATCCAGATGCTGCGCTCGATCCTATGAGTACGTGGGATCGAACGCATGAGCCAACATTCTGCCTTCCTTTCTTCAACTTGAAATCCCCTACACATTAAACTCGAGAGTATGTTATGAATGTAAATGCATGCAAAAGACAAAACTAAGATAAAACATGAACAAAAACAAATAAATGCATGCAACCTACTAAAAAAATAACGACAAAATATGCAAACAAAACACGACTATCAGGGTCTCTTGGGAGTTTTCTATTTGTTTGATTGATCATGTAATTTCGAACATTACGTTTGATTAATAATATTCGATCTTTCCTTTCGGTATATATATATATATATATATATATATATATAGTTTTCCCCTTTTAAAATAAAAAACTATCATATTAAAAATAAAAAACAGATTAAAAAATAGGGTAAAAAATTAGTGTAGTATATATAGTAATAGATTTATAAAAATTAAAGCATTTTTTCGCCTTTCCAAGCCTCAGAGATGAATAAACTACTCAATATATAGTAATAGATTTATAATAATTAAAGTATTAAATCATTTTCCCCCTCCCAAGCCTCATAGATGAAGAAACTACTCAATGCATACGTAAAGATAAGACGTTTGTTCACTACACTCAACAATTGATATCCGCAGACGCCACTTTCGCCACCGCCGTCGCCGTCCGGCCATTACTGGGCGCGGCGTCGGAGTGGGCTGTGGCTACCACGGGCGGAGCCCAGTCCCACTTTCAGGAAGACAGTAGCTGTAAGTGGTTACATATTATACGCTGTAGAGAGATTTCGGAATCAGGACAACCGGTTATCGCCTTTGGAAAGAGAATTGACAATCCACAATCAATTGTTTGTGTCGAGCTAGCTGCGATATTGGGTGGAATATTCATCACATGAGATCACAATATAAGGGTTCACCACATTACTTTGGATTTTTTCTACTAGTTGTGCATGCAGTCACGAGACTATAGGAGAATCTTAGCTATGAAGGAATCTTAACAACTGAAATAAGGGATTTGAAAGAGACTGGAAGCTAGCACATACTTAAGTCATATTCTGAGGTCGGGGAATCGTGTCGCCCATCACTAGCCTTTTTTTACAATTTTCTCCCTGACACTTTTTGTCAGGGTCTCTTGGGAATTTTCTATTTGTTTGATTGATCGTGCAATTTCGGACATTACATTTGATTAATAATATCCGATCTTTCCTTTCAATATATATATATATATATATATATATATATATATATTTAATTTTCCCTTTTTAAAATTAAAAACTATCATATAAAAAATAAAAAAAACATATTAAAAAAATAGGGTAAAAAAATTAGTGTAGAATACATAGTAATAGATTTATAATAATTAAAGTATTAAATCATTTTCGCCCGCCTAAGCCTCAGAAGACGAAGTAACTACTCAATATATAGTAATATATTTATAATAATTAAAATATATAATCATTTTCCCTCTCCCAAGCCTCAGAGATGAAGAAACTACTCAATGCATACGTAAAGAACATACACTTGTTCACTACACTCAGCAATCGATATACGCAAACGCCACTTTCGTCGCCGCCGCCGGCCATTACTAGGCGCGACGTCGAAGTGGGCTGTGGCTACCACGGGCGGAGCTCAATCCCACTTTCAGGAAGGCAATAGCTGTAAGTATGGGCGGAGGGACATTGTCCTTTGGGGGGGCCCTGGCCCCTCCCCCCAACCCTAATATATATATATATATATATATATATATATATATATATATATAATTTTTTTTTTTTCATTTGTCACAAAAAGCTCAATATTTTTTAAATCGAACAAAAAAATATAATGACAGTTTTTAGTTATTGTATGAATACTCTTTGTAGTTAATATCTAAAGTCTAATTAATATAATAATAGTTAATGCATCTTTAAATTTTTGAAATAATTTTACCAAACTAATTATAAACATGATCTGCTGACTCCAATTTTTTGTCTCTTTTCTTCCTTCATCTCAATTTTATGTGAAGATTTTTCATCTTTCTTTATTATCTTAAATTCTAATCCACTTTTAAATTTTAGTAAGACATGTTTGTTTTAAACAAAAAAACTACATTGATATTAATTTTTTATTACTACATAAAATGATCATTATGATACAAAGTAAAACTTAAAATTGATAAATTTTCTTTCTATTAAAATGTGTCATTTTTAAATAAATAATATTCTTAATGACTATTATTGATATATATTGAGAAGCTAGTTGCTCAAAAAAATTTAGTAGATTTTTTCTTGAGATGCAAGAGAAACGTTCTAAATTTTAATTTATTCGGAAAGTAACGATGTATTTTAGAATTTTTATTAATGATGGATATTGATTATTATTTGATTAAACTATAACATATTTAAATTTTATTGTTATATATGATAACTTTTTTTTATTTTTTCCAATATTGTTACTGGCCCCCTCAATATTTAATCCTGGTTCTGCCCATGGCTGTAAGTGGTTATATATTGTACGCTGTAGAGAGATTTCGGAATCAAGACATCTGTTTATCGCCCTTAGAAAGAGAATTGACAATCCACAATCAATTGTTTGTGCGGAGCTAACTGCGATATTGAACGGAATATCGATCACATGAGATCACAATATAAGGGTGCACCATATTACTTTGGACTTTCTACTAGTTGTGCATGCACTCACGAGACTGGAGGAGAATCTTAGTTATGAAGGAATCTTAACAACTGAAATAAGGGATTTGAAAGAGACTGAAAGCTAGCACATACTTAAGTCATATTCTGAGGTCGGGAATCGTGTCGCCCATCGCTAGCCTTTTTTGCAATTTCCTCCCCGACCCTTTTTGTCAGGGTCTCTTGGGAGTTTTATATTTGTTTGATTGATCGTGTAATTTCGGACATTACGTTTGATTAATAATATCCGATCTTTCCTTTCAGTGTATATATATATATATATATATATATATATATATATATGTATATATATATATATATAATTTTCCACTTTTAAAATTAAAAACCATTATATTAAAAATAAAAAACAGATTAAAAAAATAGGGTAATAAAATTAGTGTAGTATATGTAATAATAGATTTATAATAATTAAAGTATTAAATCATTTTCCCTCTCCCAAGCCTCAGAGATGAAGAAACTACTCAATGCATACGTAAAGAACAGACTCCGCCGCCTGGCCATCACTGGGCGCGGCGTCAGAGTGGGATATGGCTACCACGGACGGAGCCCAGTCCCACTTTCAGGAAGGTAGTAGCTGTAAGTATGGGCAGAGGCACATTGTCCTTTGGGGGGCCCTGGCACCCCCCAACCCCAATATATATATATATATAATTATATTATTATTTTTTGTTTTTTATTTGTCACAAAAAGCTCAAAATTTTTTAAATCGATCCAAAAAATATAATGACAGTTTTTAGTTATTGTATGAATTATACTTGTAGTTAATATCTAAAGTTTAATTAATATAATAATAGTTAATGTATCTTTAAATTTTTGAAATAATTTTACAAAACTAATTATAAACATGATCTGCTGACTCCAATTTTTTGTCTCTTCCCTCCCTTTATCTCACTTTTATGTGAAGATTTTCCATCTTTCTTTATTATCTTGAATTCTAATCCACTTTAAAATTTTAGTAAGACATGTTTGTTTTAAACAAAAAAACTTAATTGATATTAATTTTTTATTACTAGATAAAATGATCATTATGAGAGATGAATAAACTACTCAATATATAGTAATAGATTTATAATAATTAAAGTATTAAATCATTTTCCCCCTCCCAAGCCTCAGAGATGAAGAAACTACTCAATGCATACGTAAAGAACAGACGCTTGTTCACTACACTCAACAATCGATATTCAAACGCCACTTCCGCCACCGCCGCCCGACCATTACTGGGTGAGGCGTTGGAGTGGGCTGTGGCTACCACAGACGGAGCCCAGTCTCACTTTCAAGAAGGCAGTAGCTGTAAGTGGTTTCATATTGTACGCAGTAGAAAGATTTCGGAATCAGGACAACCGCTTATCGCCTTTGGAAAGAGAATTGACAATCCACAATCAATTGTTTGCGCCGAGCTAGCTGCGATATTGGGTGGAATATCGATCCCTTGAGATCACAATATAATGGTGCACCATATTACTTTGGACATTCTACTAATTGTGCAGCAGTCACGAGATTAGAGGAGAATCTTAGCTATAAAGAAATCTTAACAACTGAAACAAGATATTTGAAAGAGACTGGAAGCTAGTACATACTTAAGTCATATTCTGAGGTCGGGGAATCGTGTCGCCCATCGCTAGCCTTTTTTGCAATTTCCACCCCGACCCTTTTTGTCAGGGTCTTTTGGGAATTTTCTATTTGTTTGATTGATCATGTAATTTCGAACATTACGTTTGATTAATAATATTCGATCTTTCCTTTCGGTATATATATATATATATAAAATTTTCCCCTTTTAAAATTAAAAACTATCATATTAAAAATAAAAAAAAATAGATTAAAAAATAGTATAAAAATTAGTGTAGTATATATAGTAATAGATTTATAATAATTAAAATATTAGATCATTTTCGCCCGCCCAAGCCTCAGAAATGAATAAACTACTCAATATATAGTAATAGATTTATAATAATTAAAGTATTAAATCATTTTTCCCCTCCCAAGCCTCATAGATGAAGAAACTACTCAATGCATACGTAAAGATAAAACGCTTGTTCACTACACTCAACAATCGATATCCGCAGACGCCACTTCCGCCGCCGCCGCCGCCGCTCGACCATTACTGGGCGCGGCGTCGGAGTGGGCTGTGGCTACCACGGGCGGAGCCCAATCCCACTTTCAGGAAGGCAGTAGCTGTAAGTGGTTACATATTATACGCTGTAGAGAGATTTCGGAATCAGGACATCGCCTTTGGAAAGAGAATTGACAATCCACAATCAATTATTTGTGTCGAGCTAGCTGCGATATTGGGTGGAATATTCATCACATGAGATCACAATATAAGGGTTCACCATATTACTTTGGATTTTCTACTAGTTGTGCATGCCACGAGACTAGAGGAGAATCTTAGCTATGAAGGAATCTTAACAACTTAAATAAGGGATTTGAAAGAGACTGGAAGCTAGCACATACTTAAGTCATATTCTGAGGTCGGGGAATCGTGTCGCCCATCGCTAGCCTTTTTTGCAATTTTCTCTCCGACCCTTTTTGTCAGGGTCTCTTGGAAATTTTCTATTTGTTTGATTGATCGTGTAATTTCGGACATTACATTTGATTAATAATATCCGATCTTTTCTCTATATATATATATATATATATAATTTCCCCTTTTTAAAATTAAAAACTATCATATAAAAAATAAAAAAAAACATATTAAAAATAGGGTAAAAAAATTAGTGTAGCATACATAGTAATAGATTTATAATAATTAAAGTATTAAATCATTTTCGCCCGCCCAAGCCTCAGAGATGAAGTAACTACTCAATATATAGTAATATATTTATAATAATTAAAGTATTAAATCATTTTCTCCCTCCCAAGTCTCAGAGATGAATAAATATTAAATATATAGTAATAGATATATAATAATTAAATTATTAAATCATTTTCCCCCTCCAAGCCTCAGAGATGAAGAAACTACTCAATACATACGTAAAGAACATACGCTTGTTCAATACATTCAGCAATCGATATCCGCAAACGCCACTTTCGCCGCCGCCGCCGGCCATTACTAGGCGCGACATCGAAGTGGGCTGTGGCTACCACGGGCGGAGCCCAATCCCACTTTCAGAAAGGCAGTAGCTCTAAGTATGGACGGAGGGACATTGTCCTTTGGGGGGGCCTTGGCCCCTCTCCCCCCGCCCCCCCCAATATATATATATATATATATATATATAATATATATATATATATATATAATTTTATTTTATTTTTGTTTTTCATTTGTCATAAAAAACTCAAAATTTTTTAAATCGATCCAAAAAATATAATGACAGTTTTTAGTTATTGTATGAATACTCTTTGTAGTTAATATCTAAAGTCTAATTAATATAATAATAGTTAATTTATCTTTAAATTTTTGAATTAATTTTACAAAACTAATTATAAACATGATCTGGTGACTCCAATTTTTTGTCTCTTCCCTCCCTTCATCTCACTTTTATGTGAAGATTTTCCATCTTTCTTTATTATCTTGAATTCTAATCCACTTTTAAATTTTAGTAAGACATGTTTGTTTTAAACAAAAAAACTTCATTGATATTAATTTTTTATTACTAGATAAAATGATCATTATGATACAAAGTAAAACTTAAAATTGATAAATTTTCTTTCTATTAAAATGTGTCATATTTAAATAAATAATATTCTTAATGACTATTGTTGATATATATTGAGAAGCTAGTTGCTCAAAAAAATTTAGTAGATTTTTTCTTGAGATGCTAGAGAAACGTTCTAAATTCTAATTTATTCGGAAAGTAACGATGTATTTTATAATTTTCATTAATGATGGATATTGATTATTATTTGATTAAACTATAACGTATTTAAATTTTATTGTTATATATGATAACTTTTTTTTCATTTTTTCCAATATTGTTACTGGCCTCCCTCAATATTTAAACCTGGCTCTGTAAGTGGTTCCATATTGTACGCTGTAGAGAGATTTCGGAATCAGGACATCTGGTTATCGCCTTTAGAAAGAGAATTGACAATCCACAATCAATTGTTTGTGCCGAGCTAGCTGCGATATTGAGTGGAACATCGATCACACGAGATCACAATATAAGGGTGCACCATATTACTTTGGACTTTCTACTAGTTGTGCATGCACTCACGAGACTAGAGGAGAATCTTAGCTATGAAGGAATCTTAACAACTGAAATAAGGGATTTGAAAGAGACTGAAAGCTAGCACATACTTAAGTCATATTCTGAGGTTGGGGAATCGTGTCGCCCATCGCTAGCCTTTTTTGCAATTTGCTCGCCGACCTTTTTTGTCAGGGTCTCATGGGAGTTTTCTATTTGTTTGATTGATCGTGTAATTTCGAACATTACGTTTGATTAATAATATCCGATCTTTCCTTTCAGTATATATATATATATATATATATATATATATATATATATATATAATTTTCCACTTTTAAAATTAAAAACCATCATATTAAAAATAAAAAGCAGATTAAAAAAATAGGGTAATAAAATTAGTGTAGTATATATAGTAATAGATTTATAATAATTAAAGTATTAAATCATTTTCGTCCGCCCAAGCCTCAAAGATGAAGAAACTACTCAATATATAGTAATAGATTTATAATAATTAAAGTATTAAATCATTTTCCCCCTCCCAAGCCTCAGAGATGAAGAAACTACTCAATGCATACGTAAAGAACAGACGCCGCCGCCGTCGCCCGACCATTACTGGGCGCGGCGTCAGAGTGGGCTGTGGCTACCACGGGCGGAGCCCAGTCCCACTTTCGGGAAGGCAGTAGCTGTAAGTGGTTACATATTGTACGCCGTAGAGAGATTTCAGAATCAGGACAACCGGTTATCGCCTTTGGAAAGAGAATTGACAATTCACAATCAATTGTTTGTGCCGAGTTAGCTGCGATATTGAGTGGAATATCGATCACACGCTATCGCAATGAAAGAGTTGATTCCCCGCTAGCCAAGTTGTGGCTAAGGGCTTTGAGAGTCTCTTAATGTAAACGATCTTTGTTTAATATAATTTACATTCATTAATGACATTTTTTTTTTATCTTTCTTCATAATATTATATTGTGATATACTGTTGTTGTTTTGATAAAGACCTTGAATATACTATAGTGTAAGTAAGATGAGATAGTGAATAAAGAGAGATCACTATCATGAAACACATCTTATAGTCACTGTATATTCTAAACAGTTCCTAGTCAATTGAGCCGTCCGCAAATAAGGATAAGGATCGCTCGAGATTGAGACTAGCATTTGCGATGCCAAGTACCACGTTTCATTGGTATGGAACATAGAGATGTTCAAAGCATGCAAATGGATATTCATATGATGAATGATCGAACTACCCTATTCGCACTTTCCAAGTGGTTATTATTAATTGAGTGGATAAGTCCGCGGTTTTGGTTGTACACCATTAGTCCTTAAGTACTTGAAACATCATTGAGACTCTATATGCTAGTACTGTACTTTGACTCGTTTACCGACTCTATGAGGGTCATCAGGTGTCGGGATTGGGTACAATTACGACACATATAGGAGTCGATGCTTTGTTGTCAAGGATTCACCACACGCTTGCGAGTGTGGATATCCTATGCGATCTCAGGAGATATTAGTGTGACAAATCTCTGGCCAGAGTACTCGATGTGATTTAGGTTACTTGGTTTCCTAGTAGCACGTGCGATGTCACTATTTGATCTTCAAGATGCATTGCATAGTTATCGAATCTCCAACGAATCTCGATGTACCAATGGTTGTTGATTCGATCGGGATATTTGGATGAAAGGACCGTATTGTACGCTAACCAAAACCTACAGGTTCTTGTAGGCACTATCAGTGATACTTAGGGAATCATGGGGCGATGATGCTAGGCGCTTTTACCATGATTCGATGGGTAAGTTGGAAATTGTTGTTCCGAGTCACAAGGAGTTGTGAGCCCACAGCTAGCTGTATCCCTGAACCATTGAGGGTCACACAAGTAATGGATTACTAATCCCCGTTGAGATAGTTAAATTTAAAGAGTTAAATTTAGCGAAAGAGAAGTTGGACTTCTTAACTAAAGGGAGTGAAATTTCCTAAAATGACATAGGGATGGACATTTTTGGAAATCATTGAATTCGGATTCAGAAAAATTATCTTGACTTTAAAAGCTGCAGAAATGGTTTCTATGCACAATGGTGAAATTGGTTTATCATTCTGAGTCACGATGAATTTTATATTAATTTCTGAACATGCGGGCTTTGCTTGTCAGGGTTGAACTTATGACTAATGGGCCCTAAGGTGTTAGCAGCCCACATTATAAATAAGTTATTGCAGTACAGAAATTAGACACACAACCTCATAATTGACAGAGCAATTTTCGAAAATCCTAGAAGAGTTCTAAGGAGAATTCGAAAATCATGTCTCCATTTTGAGAGAGAATTCAGTATGTGATTTTTGGAAAATTACATTCTGAATTGACAGATCAAATCTGTAAATCTCTTCGATAAACATCTGATTGATTTTTAGTGCAATCAATCAGAGGGTTTTAGTTTTCAGTTCGTGGACCTAATTCAGGAGATTGATCGAGCGAGTCATCAGTTCCTGGGATTTACAACAAGAGCAGATTAATCTGTTGGTGTCCATAACCAAGCCATAGCTTGAAGAGGTAAAATATTAATTGTTATTATTATTTTACATGTTCATTTTAATTGTTAGGATTTGATACCCATGATATGGAATTGCTCCATATAAGAAAATAAAATTTTTTTAAACTTCCGCTGCTCCGGGTATCAGATCACACTGATCTGAAAACGTGTTACAACAGTGGTATCAGAGCCAGGCTGCTCTCATATCAAACGATTAAAATTTATCGATTGTACAAAATTTTTAAGCCTTCGGGTTTTAGAAACAAAAACAAAAATTTTTAAAAATAAATTTGAAGGGTAACACGGGCAGCGCTGGACGCTACCCATGGGCAGCAACTTGATCGCTGCCCGGGGCAGCGATCGTCGCTGCCCATGCCCTGGCCCCACGTGGGGGAATTCCCGGGCAGCCCGGAAAATTAAAAAATTATTTTTAAGAATTTTAAATTTTTGAAATTTTAGTTTTTGGTCCGATCGAAAATTGTTTTTGATTGGTCCACGAGGCATCGAGTCAAATTGTTTGAGTCCGAAATTTTTAAAATTGATTTTTGGATAAATTTGAATTTTTGGAAAATTTATAAATTTTATCCGTTAAATTAGATTTTATAAAATTAATTATTTTGATACAATTGATGATAAGATATGATCTTATGAATTTATTGGATAAAATTAGATTTTATCTTTTTGATTATGTTGCCATTGCATGTTATCCAATTATTTAATTATTGAATTAATTATTGGATAAAAGGATGATCGATTACCATGACCAATATTATAGGTGTATGTTAGGTTGTTTACATTTGGTTTTTATTATTGTTGTTGGGTTTTATTAATGGGCTTGGTTTATAGCCCAATTTGATTCGTCATTTGTAATAAAAAGTGGGTCTGGTTTATGGCCCGTTCCCACCCTTAAATATGTATCCCCTATTTGTCATCAAAATTTATTGTAAATTTATTAGACTTAGTGGGAGATAAAGATTTGAAGACAATGGTGGGCCCAGCAGACAATAAAGACCGAAGAAATGTAAATTGGAAGCTCAATGTAATAGGATTGCATTGCATACTTGCATATCACCTAGGATTGGACTTAGACTCGTGATTGGCAACCATGGGTCGATTAGTTATTGGGGTCGATCATCCTTTATATAATATATGATATTATTGTTGTATGCATGTTTAGACTAAATTGCATGAATCCCGCAAGCATACAAATTATTTAAAGATGAGACAATTTTCAAAATTAAAATCCCTCATTTTAAATATGATTTAAAATTGATATCAAGATAAACAAAAGGGAATTTAAATATTATTTAAATGTTCCTACCTTCCATCAACGATCAATGTATGAGATGCTACCCGCGGGCACGGTCCGGCTCATATTATTGTGGGGACCCGTTCGTCGGAAAGCTGTACATTGGATCGACACATGTTGTAAGTTGGATGGAACTCCCATGGGATTGGCTCATATTATTGGGGATTCACATGACGACCGTCCATCACAACTTAATATTGATGGGTCATCTTGACATGTCACAATAAGCGGCGTCATATTATTGGACCCTTATTGGACATGAGGTGAAAGAATGAGGGTTGCTTTGGAAGCAATTGGGCTCTACCTTTTGAAAATTATGGTTGACTGATATTATTCAGGACTATGATTTTTCAATTGGACTCCATGTTTCCACTAAGGAAACCAGTTTCTTGTTTTCACTAGAGAGTAGTGAAATCGTTAAAATAGTGGGAGTGAAATTCATAAAATAAAACTTGCCACATTTTATGTCTTAGTAAATTAATTAAACAATCACTGATAATTGTCTGTGTCAACTCAGTATTTCATTATGATGAATTCGCGCAATCCACTATTCTCTATTCTCGAACAAAACAAAATGACTGGCGCAAACTATACGTATTGGTTCCGTAAGTTAAGATTGTCATGAGTTCGGAGAAGATTTTCTAAGTGCTAGAAAAGACTCCTCCGAAAACAGCCCCGACTAATGTAACTTCGGAAAGGTTGGCCGAACTAGAGAAATGTTTGGACCATGATCTCAAGGCCAAATGTTACATGCAAAACTGGACAAGTCTAAAGAAGTTTGCCATCACTGCAAGAAACCCGGTTACTGGAAGCGCAACAGCATAGAATATATCGACCAGTTACGAACTGCAAAGGATATATTTTATATTGAAATAAATGTTTTCCTTAATACTACTTCTTGGGTATAGATACCAGATGTAGATCTCACATTTGCAATGAGTTGCAGATGATGACAAGAAGTCGTAGGCTAAGGATGGGTAAGACCCAGTTATGGCTCGGGAATGGTTCCATAGTTGAAGCCAAAGCTTTGGGAGATGTTTATTTAATTTTAAGCTATTTTTTGAGAGATGTTTCATTTGTGCCAGATTTCATTAAAACATTATTTCTATTTTTATGCTTGATAGAGATGGTTTTTCTTGCAATTTTGCGAATAAGATTTGCAATATGTACAAGAATGAATGTTTGATTGGATGTGGACAACTTGAAAACGATCTATATAACTTAAAATTAAAAGACGTACCAATTAATTATGTTGATAAACCGGCAACAACAAATAAAAGGAAAAACGATAGTCAAAACCCGGCAAACCTTTGGCATGCTAGGCTAGGTCATATTTCCTCAAGGAGGATGAACAAGCTAGTGGGAGAGGGCATGTTTGATATGTCTGATATTAACTCTCTACCAACTTGTGAGTCCTGCCTAAAAGGAAAAATGACTAAAACTCCTTTCAAAGGAAAACCTGAGCGTAGTCAAAATCTGTTGGATTTGATCCATACAGAATTTTACGGCCCATTTAGTATTGGTACTAAATTTGGTCACACCTACTTCATCACCTTTACTGATGATTATTCTAGGTATGAGTATTTATATTTGATGAAATATAAGTCTGAATCATTTGAAAAGTTCAAAGAATTCAAGGCTGAAGTAAAAAACAAACTAGGTAAGAGTATTAAAGCACTTCGATCGGATCGAGGTGGAGAATACTTAAGTATTGAGTTTTTAGACTATCTAAAAGAGAATGAGATTCTCTCTCAGTGGACTCCTCCTATGACACCTCAGCTAAATGGTGTTTCGGAGCGTCGCAATTGAACTTTGTTGGACATTGTTCGATCTATGATGAGCTTCACTGAGCTCCCACCTTCGTTTTGGGGCTATGCACTTGAAACAGCGGTATTATTGTTGAACAATGTCCACACTAAAATAGTGAACAAAACTCCATATGAATTATGGGCTGGCAAAACTCCTAAGTATTCGTACTTGAGGATTTGGGGATGTCCTGCTTACGTGAAGCAGACAGTGGGAGATAAGTTGGATAGTCGATCCACCTTATGTTATTTTGTAGGGTATCCGAAGAATTCAATCGGATATTATTCTATCATCCTACTGAAACAAAAGTGTTTGTTTCGAAGAATGCCACCTTCATGGAGAAGGAGTTCTTACTTGATAAGAAAGGCAAGATGATGGAACTCGAAGAAATTCGAGAAGAACCCGAGATACAAAATAACGATCCCACACCTCAGGAACCAATAATTGACACGCCTCTTCCTAGAAGATCCGAGAGGACTTCTAGACCTCCTATTCTATATGGTCTACTTCTTGAAGGGGATCAAAGTGAACCCGACATTGGATGTGATCCAAAAAACTTCAAGGAAGCAATTTATGATGCTGATTCGAATTTATGGCTTGAAGCTATGCAGTCGGAAATAGACTCGATGCATACAAACCAATTTTGGTCTCTAGTAGATCCTCCCGATGGAATTGTTCCAATAGGGTGTAAATGGATCTACAAGAGAAAACTTGGGCCTGATGGTAAGGTACTGACCTACAAGGCACGATTGGTGGCAAAAAGTTATACTCGAAGACAAGGTGTTGACTATGATGAAACCTTTTCACCAGTCGCAATGTTCAAATCCATAAGAATCTTTATTGTCATAGCATCTTGGTATGACTATGAGATATGACAAATGGATGTGAAGACTGCATTTCTTAATGGAAACAATAAGGAAGAGATTTATATGATGCAGCCTGAGAGATTCACATCCATGGGAAGCGAGCATAAGGTATGCAAGCTTCAGGGATCAATTTATGGTCTCAAACAGGCTTCAAGAAGTTGGAACCAGAAATTTGATGAAACAATAAAGGACTTTGGTTTCATCAAGAACCCGGAGGAATCATGCGTGTACAAGAATGTAGTTAAGGATGCTGTGACGTTCTTAGTGCTTTATGTTGATGACATCCTACTCATTGGGAATGATGTAGGGATGTCGCAGTCAACAAAGATATGGTTATCAGGTAGATTCTCGATGAAGGACTTAGGTGAGGCGTCCTATATTCTAGGAATACAGATCTATAGAGATAGATCTAAGATAATGATAGGACTCATTCAAGCTACCTACATCGACACCATATTAAAAAGGTTCTCTATGGATGAATCCAAGAGAGGACATCTACCTATGTGTCATGGAGTTTCTCTATCCAAGTCGATGTCTCCCAAGACTGACGAAGAGATAGAGAAAATGACACACGTACCATATGCGTCAGCCATAGGTAGTATTATGTATGAGATGATATCTATCAGACCGGATGTAGCCTTTGCTCTGAGTGTCACGAGCAGATATCAAGCCAACCCCGATCAAATGCATTGGAAAGCCGTGAAGGATATTCTTAAGTACTTAAGAAGGACTAAAAATGTATTCATGGTTTATGGAGGAAGAGAATTGAAATTGGAAGGCTATACCGACTCTAGCTTCCAAAGCGACGTGGATGACTCGAAATCAACCTCTGGATTTGTATTCATGCTCAATGGCGGTGCTGTCTCTTAGAAGAGTTCCAAGCAGGATACCATAGCGGATTCCACCACTGAGGCAGAGTACATTGCAGCATCAGCTGCTGCTAAAGAGGCCGTTTGGATGAGAAATTTGTCCAAGAGTTGGGTGTAATTTCTGAAGCTGTTGGTCCAGTCCCGGTGTACTGTGACAACACTGGTGCCGTTGCTCAGGCAAAGGAACCAAGGTCTCATTAAAGATCCAAACACATACTGAGAAAATACCACATCATCCGAGAGATCGTGGAAAGAGGAGACATCACTATCGAGAGAGTGGTCTCTGCAGACAATATCGCTGATCCACTTACTAAGCCCTTGCCAGGACCATTGTTTGACAAACATCGTGAAGCAATGGGACTATGTAGTATGACTAGTTGGCTATAAGGCAAGTGGGAGATTGAAAGAGTTGATGCCCCGCTAGCCAAGTTGTGGCTAAGGCTTTGAGAGTCTCTTATTGTAAACAATCTTTGTTTAATATAATTTACATTCATTAATGGTATTTTCTTTATCTTTCTTCATAATGTTATATTGTGATATACTATTGTTGTTTTGATAAAGACCTTGAATATACTATAGTGTAAGTAAGATGAGATAGTGAATAGAGAGAGATAACTATCATGAAACACATCTTATATTCACTGTATATTCTAAACAGTTCCTAGTCAATTGAGCCGTCCGCAAATAAGGATAAGGATCGCTCGAGATTGAGACTAGCATTTGCGATGCCAAGTACCAAGTTTCATTGGTATGAAACACAGAGATGGTCAAAGCATGCAAATAGATATTCATATGATGAATGATCGAACTACCCTATTCGGACTTTCCAAGTGGTTATTATTAATTGAGTGGATAAGTCCGCGGTTTTGGTTGTACACCATTAGTCCTTAAGTACTTTAAACATCATTGAGACTCTATATGCTAGTACTGTACTTTGACTCGTTTATCGACTCTATGAGAGTCATCAGGTGTCGGGATTGGGTACAATTACGACACATATAGGAGTCGATGCTTTGTTGTCAAGGATTCACCACACGCTTGCGAGTGTGGATATCCTATGCGATCTCAGGAGATATTAGTGTGACAAATCTCTGGCCAGAGTACTCGATGTGATTTAGGTTACTTGGTTTCCTAGTAGCACGTGCGATGTCACTATTTGATCTTCAAGATGCATTGCATAGTTATCGAATCTCCAACGAATCTCGATGTACCAATGGTTGTTGATTCGATCGGGATATTTGGATGAAAGGACCGTATTGTACGCTAACCAAAACCTACAGGTTCTTGCAGGCACTATCAGTGATACCTAGGAAATCATGGGGCGATGTTGCTAGGCGCTTTTACCATGATTCGATGGGTAAGTCGGAAATTGTTGTTCCGAGTCACAAGGAGTTGTGAGCCCACAGCTAGCTGTATCCCTGAACCATTGAGGGTCACACAAGTAATGGATTACTAATCCCCGTTGAAATAGTTAAATTTAAAGAGTTAAATTTAGCAAAAGAGAAGTTGGACTTCTTAACTAAAGGGAGTGAAATTTCCTAAAATGACATAGGGATGAGAATTTTTGGAAATCATTGAATTCGGATTCAGAAAAATTATCTTGACTTTAAAAGCTGCAGAAATGGTTTCTATGCACAATGGTGAAATTGGTTTATCATTCTGAGTCACGATGAATTTTATATTAATTTCTGAACATGCGGGTTTTGCTTGTCAGGGTTGAACTTATGACTAATGGGCCCTAAGGTGTTAGCAGCCCACATTATAAATAAGTTATTGCAGTACAGAAATTAGACACACAACCTCATAATTGACAGAGCAATTTTCGAAAATCCTAGAAGAGTTCTAAGGAGAATTCGAAAATCCTGTCTCCCTTTTGAGAGAGAATTCAGTCTGTGATTTTTGGAAAATTACATTCTGAATTGACAGATCAAATCTGTAAATCTCTTCGATAAACATCCGATTGATTTCTAGTGCAATCAATCAGAGGGTTTTAGTTTTCTATTCGTGGACCTAATTCAGGAGATTGATCGAGCGAGTCATCAGTTCCTGGATTTACAACAAGAGCAGATTAATCTGTTGGTGTCCATAACCAAGCCATAGCTTGAAGAGGTAAAATATTAATTGTTATTATTATTTTACATGTTGATTTTAAACGTTAGGATTTGATACCCATGATATGGAATAGTTTCATATAAGAAAATAAAAATTTTTAAACTTTCGCTGCTCCGGGTATCAGATCACACTGAGCTGAAAACGTGTTCCAACACGCAATATAAGGGTGCACCATATTACTTTGGACTTTCTACTATTTGTGCATGCAATCACGAGACTAGAGGAGAATCTTAGCTATGAAGGAATCTTAACAACTGAAATAAGGGATTTGAAAGAGACTGAAAGATAGCACATACTTAAATCATATTCTGAGGTCGGGGAATCGTGTCGCAATCGCTAGCCTTTTTTGCAATTTCCTCCCCGACCCTTTTTGTCAGGGTCGCTTGAGAGTTTTCTATTTGTTTGATTGATCGTGTAATTTCGTATATTACGTTTGATTAATAATATCCGATCTTTCCTTTTAGTATATTTGTATATATATATATAATTTTCCTCTTTTAAAATTAAAAACTATCATATTAAAAATAAAAAAACAGATTAAAAAATAAGGTAAAATAATTAGTGTTGTATATATAGTAATATATTTATAATAATTAAAATATTAAATCATTTTCGCCCGCCCAAGCCTCAGAGATGAAAAAACTACTCAATATATAGTAATAGATTTATAATTATTAAAGTATTAAATCATTTTCATCATCCCAAGCTTTAGACATGAAGAAACTACTCAATGCATACGTAAGGAACAGAAGCTTGTTCACTACACTCAACAATCGATATCCGCAGATGCCACTTCCGCCGCCACCGCCGCCCGGCCATTACTGAGCACGGCGTCGGAGTGGGCTGTGGCTACCAGGGCGAAGCCAGTCCCACTATCAGGAAGGAAGGCAGTAGCTATAAGTGGTTACATATTGTACGCTGTAGAGAGATTTCGGAATCAGGAATTCTGCAAGAAGGTCAAAGAACTTAAATGAGACATTGCAAAAGTCCAACTCGCTAATGGAAAATCTAATCTTGCATATTGAAGCATCGAACATCGAATCCAAGAAGTGGCATCAAGATTGGACGACTACTGTCATCACAATGATCATGTGATCAACACCAAACACGAGGACAACAATTGGGTACAGAGACTTGTGGTTGGTTCTGGTAAGTTTTTTCGGCGTCAAACTATTGTTGATGAATGACGATATATGGAACATTACTTCTTGAAAAAAAGGGTTGACCCCAAAGGGGACCCCATTTCACATGAGTTAGAGGCCCATTGGTTATGTGAAGGTTAAATTGAAGGATGTGCACGAGCGACAGAGACCTGTAGGAGAGAGCAACATGGTCAACCCCCAGAGCATACCCTACAATATTTCAGCTGGGAATATACTCCACACGAGGATCGAACCCGCAACGCTGGAAAATCTTTTCCCATGTCACCTCAGGCCTTACCAACTCGCCTATGACCCTGTGGGTGATATATAGAACATTACTGTTGATATGGAAGATGGATTCAAGATTGTTCACTGTGTACTTCTGTTGATGGAACAAGTCTAAGACAATTTTACTTTTACTATTCATGATAATTGATTAGATTTTTACTTCACATGATACTTATATTTCGATCAAGAAATTTTAAGGAATTTCATTCCGTTTTGTTCAGCATAGAAGCAAAACATCCAGTAGAAGGTAATTGATGTATTAATCGAGTTAGTATAGTTAATTACAAAGTTAAATAATTAGGTTGAAATTATATATATAAAAAATAAAAATTAAAGGTTTAGACATTAATTGTATCTTTAATTTTTTTTAGAGAAAACTGTAATTTTGGTCCTGTATGTTTGTCACTTTGCGATTTTAGTTCTCTATGTTTTCATATTTTAGTTTTAATCCTGTATGTTTTGATTTTTGACACTTTCAGTCCTTTTTATTCGAAAATACTTACGTGACACTGTACACGTCAGCTTCACATCAGCACTGCATTGGTGTCACATCAGCGCCACATCGGAAAAATGACTAAAATTGCCAAAAAAATAAAGATAGCGGACTAAAACTGAAATATAAAAATATAGAGGACCAAAATCGCAAAATAACAAATATATAGGACCAAAAAAGCAATTTTCCCTTTTTTTTATAACAAAGTATAACAACATACATTCTTCTTCTTCAACATATCTTCAATCTCGAGTTTTTATTTCTTTGTTTGTTTTTGAAATCTTCAGCAGACTGACCTCTCGAATTAGCCTTATTAGCCTATATAGTTTTTTCCCCACTCAAACCATACTCAACAATTTTAAAATTTAAATTTTTATTTCACACGGCATTTTATGTTTTTTTAAATAAAATTGTGGCCCGACCATATTTTTAATACAATGGCCCCGCTTGGTTTCAAAAGCCAGGCCAAAAAAGCACTTTTTTAAGTGCTTTTTATTTAATAAAGTGTTTGGTTGACCATAAAAGTGCTTAAATAAGCACTTTTTTTAAGTCAAAATTAGAGCTTTTTCAAAAGCAAAAAATTATAGCTTAAAAAAGTGCTTTTTTTTAAAATGTCTACCAAATCCAAACGTGACCAATGTATGGTTAGAATTTGATTCACTAGTAAAAGTGAGTTTCAAAACATTTCACATAGCGGTGAAAGCAGAGCAGAAAGTTCATCATCGATGAATAAAGTTCGTATTGATTTGAGAATGAATTTCTTAGAGAGATCACCCAATCAACATCCTGAATCACATCCAAGGATTCTGCAATAAACTGTGGGTCATAAACAAAAGATTATAAGCGGCTTGTAGTTCGTCATGAAGCTTCACTCATATTAAATCCATGGTTTAAAATTATGGCTACTTAAGAGAACATTTACTCTTATTACATAAAGTGACGAGAGGAAGACAGTGATTTAAACAAACAAAGTCAGAACGTACTTTTCATATGGTCATAGATCTTTTAAAAAATTTCATCCGTAATGAAATAAAAGGTAGTTAGAAATACAAATTCTAACAAAGAATAACCAACACTTGCTTTGATAATCATGTCATCCCATGTCTCTTGATATAATGGATCCTCCTTTAGGTCTTCCGGATCACTCACATAAGCTTTCATTTTGGTAATCTAGAGCTTGCACAATGCCAATCATAAAATTATAAAGATTAAGAAATCTAGTACATGAAATATCATATGATAGTGTATGAATATATCAATATATCAATAAATTACCCCGGAGACATGTCAATGAGGCTGAGCCTATTCAACATGAGAGCATTCGATGCTATTCTACCCAAAAAAAAGGTTCAAAAAACAAGCTAATGCAGGGTCAATTGCAAAACTTTAAAGAAACATCGAATAGTTTTTTTTTATTTTTTATTATTATTAGAAATTGACTTGCGCTTACAATAGGAGGAAATGCTCCACTCAACAAGGAAAATTTTATTTTTCGAATTTGTTTCTCTCTGAATAAAAGGACCACCCTCCCCTCCTGATGACAACGATGGAAAGTTCTCTTGAACTACCCACAAATTTCGAGCTTTAACACTAAAGTCATCAACGCCATATTTTCCAGCGTGGACATGAGGATGTTTGGCCTTATTGCTGACTGTGTTGTTGCCAAGAATGCATGAGATACCCTACAAGAGCATTGTGAAGGGTTTGAAAGTGTCAAGAGAACAAACATGAGGTTACTGAATTCAAAGTTTGAAAACCTTCGTATGAATGATAACGTCTTCGAGAGTTGGTTAACGTTACTGAGGCATTCACCCTTGGAGAACCAATTGCCGATGAAAGACTTGTGAATAAAGTCCCCGATCACTTGGAAACCGAAAGAAACTGCTATATATTGAAGACAAAATTAATTAAAACCTAGAAAAGATTGATATTTCTCAGGCTCGTTTCAAAGCCATCGATCAAAAACCACAAAAGTAACCAGTTAAGGAAACCCCCGTAAATATGAGAAAAGAAACAATGCATTCAGGTGAGAATTTCCACAAAAAAAAAACGGTTAAATAATCACCAACCGGAATTTTCTATTTTTTTTTTTTAGTATAGTCAGGGCGAAAAGGCGTAAGCGGTTTTAGCAAGTCAATCCCTTTCCCGCTTAGCTATGAAGCAAGACACTTTATTCCCGGCCCTATCAAAATAAATGCAAGGTTACCTGGTGTCGATTGCTTTTATCTTGAGTGAAGATCTCCAATTATCATAGATTCCCGTCTTCAAATCATCTACTCACCGTAGAGATTTCAATAAACTTTTACATCCCAGTTAATGATCTATAATAATCCCTCTGTCTACGTTCATATATATTTGATATCAAGATACTTGTTGTGTTATCTTAGAAATGATTGCCACACAAACCACATACAATTTGGTCTTGCAAAAAAAGAATTCAATTCTTGCCGCGACTTTGCCAATACTATTCTGTTTCAAACTCAAGACACCGATATACTACCAAACAACATATCACACATATTTTAGTTGGTACGTGAAATTTAAAAATCTAATGATTTTCGACTAGTTCTATGTCAAAATGAATAACTGGACTCTTACATTTAAAATGTGATTTTTGTATCATATTTCCTTAATTATTTATTTTATTTGACAGTTATATCTCATATATATAATATAAAAATTATATATGTCGAACAAAAATAAATTTCAAATTCATCATCATCATTATCATTATTAATTTTATTATTATATTAAACCAACAGAAAAAAGGGACTGTCTTTTGGTAATGGGCCATGAAAGATTCTATGTTTCGTCAAAGTTTCATTTCATTTAAAGCTCTAGTTTTCACTTCTTACCATTCTTGTTCTATCGGCCTATTTTTAACAGAAACATAATATAAAAAAGGTGCAAGTATTCTCTTGAAGTTTTCTTTGTAGTTTCCTTTCCTAAAAATATGAAGAGCGTGAAAGGGTACTGTTAATAATCCCGCAGGTACTGAAACCATTAAAAGAACACCCAATAAGCTAAGCAGTGGGAATTCTAAACATTCCCCGGGGGAAAAATAGAGATGTCTCCTACGTTACCCATAATATGTGGAAGTATCGACGTAATTTCATACCTCGGGCCGGACGGAGATTGGCCCTCGAGTGCAAAGGCAGAAGGGAGCTTGACTGCAAGACCCACCTGTCGAGCAGGGACGACTTATGGATTTGGTCAGGGAGATGCAGAAATAGTACCAATTGGGTTTTTTATAAACGGAGCCTGGATATTTCATTTTTTTAGTCCAACCAAAAAACGGAAGGATGAGAGAAAGAAAGAAAAAGAATATCAATAGTGATAGGGAAAGAGAACGTAATCAAGTGACGTGTTAAAGAAACTGTGAAAGTAGAATTTCTAAACAAATTGCATAAAATTTAGCTTTAAAAACCCGACATCGATTCTGAAATGAATTTTAATTCCTTGAAATTCTCGACCTTAATTATATTGCATATTATTTGGTTTTTTTTCTAGACAAAATTAATAGATATGTTAAATATTCTATGAATAATTCGAAATCTATAGGATAGATATTTGTCATGATCAAATATATCTTGATAAAGAATTATATTGATATATTCTTATGTGATAATGTCAAGATATGATTTGATATATTAAAATAGAGTTTTATCTCTACTTATAATTGTTTCCTTATTTTTGTAGGACTATATTCATGAAAATCAACAAGACTTGGATTTCAATCTATATAAAGAGATTTCCACGCACAAGTTCAAGAGACTTGTGATGACAACTCGTACAGTATTCATTGAAGAATTCCGGTTGAAGAGTACAAGGTTTATGAAGACACTTTTGTAGTCGTTGTTACTACGTCGTTCATATTGAAGACATCGAAAACAACATTTAGTGCATAGTATTGATCGAAGATTTCATCCCTTCAAATTTAGGCTACAGAAGTGACTTGAGCAAAGGCGTCACGGCAATTCCACTGTGCGGAAACCTTTGGATTTTAACAAAAACTTGCATGTATAATCCACCTTCTGATTTGGACCTCCTTAAAAAAAAGCCTGAAATACAGGGTTTTCAATTGGGCTTCTCAAATGGGCCCCTGGGCCCACTAACCACGTGAAGTGGTCGACTGTACAGTACATATATATATTATTAAGTAAAGACTAAAGAGAGGCTGGGGGTGCTTAGTACTAAAATCTACCCTAATCTCCTCTCAACCAATCAGCTATCGCCTCCCACGTGGGTCTACTGAACCCCACCGTTTTCATGACATCACCTGATCTCCACCCAATTAACTTTTTGTTAAAGTATAGTATTCTCAATTAATGCGCTTCCCCATACTTCTGAATCCATATATATTTTAGTGAAAAAAAATTTCATTTCATGTTTCAATTTTAGTTAATACTTGATAATATAACATCAAAGTTATGAGTTTGAGACAAGATTTTAAGTTCAAATCCGATCATATATAAACAACGCACATCTCATTTGACATTTTTATTGTATGCATATATCCGTGAGACGGATCAAACCCATGTCAATATTTTATACAAGAAGCAACGAGAGAGTTTTTGTGTTAATAATATATATAACGTCAACATCGTGGTTTCCTTGTTTGTTTTCACATCCCAACGTTTTCAACGTCTGTGGTTCCATTAATGCAAGCTTTTGGAGCTATAATATTTTAAATATCAGCAAGTACCAAATCATTAATTTCCCAAATTTCCGAATCCGATTCTCCATCTACCTACCCACCAACCCTCTAATTTCTTTCTTTCACAATAGTTTTCAAGAACACCCATAATTCCATTTCATATATTCACATGGCATCAGACTCTTCTGCTCAATACATCCACAAGGTAAACTAACTATCTTTCTTTTCTTGATTAGTTCTTTGCATATTCGAAAGAGATCGATCGAATACGGATTAAAAACTAATCTCTAGTCGATGGATTCTTGAGGTGTAAATAATTTCATAACGAATTAATTAATTAATAATTATACTGAATTTTCGTAGTACTTATAACAATATTGTATGTTTATTGCAAATAATCAATGGTTTAAATTGTGGAGATAATATAATTCATGAACAGGTACAACACTTGATAGAGAAGTGCATGACGTTCAACATGAGCAAAGAGGAATGCATGGAAGCACTCTCCAGACATGCAAATATCCAGCCAGTAATTACCTCCACAGGTTTGTGATTTCAGTACTACTAGTACTTGTATGTTGTGCTTATTTGTTTCTGAAATGTATTATAGTTTAAAAGACACGTGGCGCAAGTCGAGTTGTGTGATCACGTTATATATGGGTCCGAGTCGGTATAAGAAATTGATCTATTGAACAACTACTTCGTATCTGTTATCGTATATATTAACCATTATAAAATCAACCAACTCTTAGTCGTTAGAGAAATGTGTGATCATAGCATACCATCTTATGAATGTGACTGTGAGTACAGAGTACTTCACTTTATTATAAATAAAATAATGCAAGTAGAAGATATTAAATATGGTATCAAATGTTTATGTTATAATTATTAACGGCAATAATATAATGGGCTTGAACAGAGTAAATTAATAATTAAATGATAGGTTTATTGTGAAATATGGATATTCATCATTGAGAATTTGAGATGGCCGGATAAAATTCATATATATAAAAAGATAATATTTTCCATAAGTTGGTCGATTAAGAAACTCATATCACAAAATTAATCCGTCAAAATGATTTCTCGAGAGTTTTTATGATAATTAAATATGTACACATTCACTTTCAATTTTAGTCATTTAAATTGTCTTGTGTTGGATTTTAATTTGTTTAAAATTCCATATAGTAACTTTAGTTTTTTTTTTAAAAAAAAAAATTTGGTTTCGTTTTCCTCAAACCAATAAATCTATTGAATCTTGTTCATTTGGGGATGCTGTGGTGTCAAAACGACACCACAGCACCATTTTCTTTTCGTTTTTTAAAAATATATTTTAATTCTTTTTTTTTACACTTTAGACTTTTTGTTTTGTTTTGTTTTATTTTTATTTTTTAATACATTATAATTATATATATATATATACTAGTTTTTTTATCATGTCAAATTTTATTGTTATAATTTATACTTTTAGATTGATAATTTTTGCACTACTACAAAATTTTCTTCTTTAATATATATATATATATATATATATATATATATATATATATATATATATATATATATATTATTTATAATTTAGTTTTTTGGGCTTTTAGTTTTAATCTTTCTTTTATTCCCTATAAAAATTTTCATTTTTAAAATTTTTTTAGCCTATTTTCTAATATATTTTATTTGTTTTATTTAGTTTTTTGGACTTTTTTTTGGAATTTTGTTTCTCTTTCTTTTGGGAGGAAGACATAGTTTGTGTTTTATTTTTACTTATTTTTCACATGTTTGATTATTCCTTTTTTTTTTTCTTCTATTCATTTTAAAAAAAAATTACAACAGGAAATGAGAATATTTGAATATAAAACGTTTGATTTTTTTGAACATTTGTATTTAATTTTTTTTATAATTGTCTGGTTACCGAAATTATTTATTTTTGGAGTAAAACATATAATTATTTATTTTTATTTCTTTATTGACATATTTAATCAGTTGGTGTATTATTATATTATATTATATATTGTAAAAAGATAAATTGTAACAAAAAAAATTAATACAAGAAAATTTGACAATATAAAAAAAATAAAAACATTAGACTGTATTAAAAAAAATATAAAAAAAATAAAAGACAAATAAATGAAATCAAAAAATATATAAAATATTTGTTTTAAAAAAATGAAAATGGTGGTGTGGTGTCGTTTTGACACCGCATCATCACCTACTGTGGCAAGGGCCACAGTAGGGGATCCATTCCTGTTAAAATTTGGCACTTCCTTTTACATGACTTACTTGACAAGAATAAAACCTATATTAATGATGCACGTTAAAATCTTCCGGCTAAGCAAAAATAATAGCGCGAGTTGCTTTATTTTGTCTTATTATTTTTGCTTGATGAATTTCAATGTGTGTAATATAGGCTTTATATATTCTCACCATATGAGCCTCAAAAACAATATTCGATGGGTTGAGTAGCTTCCGACAAAAAAATTACCGAATAAAATTATTTTTTTCCTAAAAAATTTGAGTATGCGATGAAAACCAAACTTGAAAGAGTTACAAGACTAAAATTTAAACAGACTAATTTAATCACATAACCAAAAATATCCTTTAATTTTACCTATAAATTAATATTCATATATATACTCTATATTAATTATTTGTGATTGTATTTAAAACATATCGCAGTGTGGAAGGAGCTGGAGAAAGAGAATAAAGAGTTCTTTGAAGCCTACACCAAGAAAAGAGAGGAGAAAGCAACTGAAATAGCGGAGACAACTCAAAGACTCCACGAGATACTATTGGATTCTTCCGAGAAAGATTCAAAAGATGGTTAATATATATATGACAAGAGTACGTACGTTATTTTGGACTCTCTAGGCTATGTTTTTTCAGGAGGACATTTGCTAGATAGCTAACATTATACTTTTCGACCAAAGTATATATAGACGGTAAATTATAGAAAATTAAAGAAGAAAATTAATTTTCCTTGTTCAATTTTGGTGTTGATACATTGATTTTTAATTTTCAGCTCTTTTGGTCAAATTGTTGGTGTGACAACTGAAAATTACGGTGATGTGATTTTAGAAAATGCTGAATAATCAAACTATCATGCAATATTTTGATCAAAATAATCGAAAATTAAAAGTTCGTTTATCAAAATCGAACTTTTGAAATCTAATTATGGAGTGCTAAAATAAAATAAAAAATAGAAGAGTTAATAGAAAAGAAAATTCATTTTCCCAAATAAAACCCAACTTTTATTGAAAACGAGAGATTATAGTTTTTTTTAAATTCAATTTCATCATTCCTTTCCTCGACTGAGGTGATTGTTCGTTATTTTTCATTTTGGATTGGATCATGTTTTTATTTTCTTATCTATATATATGATCTACTGGGGCGGCTAGAATGCAAATACATTCAAAAGTTGAATAATTTTTTTCAAAGATATTAATTATTACATGTCTACTATTGTAATTAATGAATTTTGATGGGAAATTTTGTCATATCTTCGATCATCAATCCCTTCAGCTACAGTAAATTTGGTGGTATATGAAGTATTGTGTGGTAGGAAGAAAAGATCAGTACCGCGGGAGGACAAAGCATGAGAATGAAATGTTGTAATGGTTGCGCCACACGGTCTACATCGACGTCGGATTGGTGAAGCACGTGAACGTCTTTGCGACATTAGAGCTTATTTTGAGAGTTGAGGTCGGGAAAAGTAGAGAAATTTAAAAACTTTGATTGTTTGAAAATATTTTAAGGAAAAAAATATATATGAAGAAATATGTTATAGATCATTGGAGTGACATTTTGATCTTTCCAAATATGGATGAAATTTAAGGAAAGACTAAATTTAGAATCTATGAAAAAAATGATCAGACGTACGTATGGTGGGGAGAATAACGTGTTTTTTCACAAATTTAATTTTAAAAAAATAATTAGTTGAACAAATAATACATGCATGGAGATATTGCAATATTACTTTAAAACGTTGTTGTGAACAGCGGACTCTGCTCAGGGTCTGCTTAAAAAAACAACGGACGCTGCAGGACTTGCAAATTCCCCATGTGCAATTTCTTTTTCCTTTTTTTTTTGTTTTTTAATTAGTTATATAATTAATTATATTTTGTAAAATTATTATTTATTAGTATTAGTATGATAATTTTTTTTATAAAAAAATTTAAATTTAAATTTTTGATGACTGGACTGAGAAATTATTAAAAAAATAAAATTAAAAATTTACGGTTAAAAAAATTAGATTGATGAAATAAATTTTTTTGATCACATATATTTATAAAAAAAAATTAGTTAACCTAAATAAACATATTTTCATTAAATTTATTTTATATTATATTTTTTAAATATAAATTCTATTTTTAACTTAACTTTTGGTTAGCAAAGTTATATATTTATTTTAATTCGTTTGGATTTATAGAGGTCCATCGGTTATGTGGATAAATTAAGTGGAGTTAATTTATATCTATTCGGGTCGAATTGATGCAAAAATGCTATTAGAAAATTTTTCAACCCGAACTTGAGTCGACACGAAATCATCTCGAAAATTGTGAACTCGAACCGACCCGAATATATCTAAATTAATCCTCTTGGCCTATCCATAGAATTGAAAAACTTTGCATCAATTCGACCCGAATAGATATGAATTAACTCCATTAGATTTATCCACAGAACCGATGGACCTTTACAAATCCAAACGAATTAAAATAAATATATAACTTTGCTAACCAAAAATTAAGTTAAAAATAGAATTTATATTTAAAAATATAATATAAAATAAATTTAATGAAAATATGTTTATTTAGATTAACTAATTTTTTTTATAAATATATCTGATCAAAAAAATTTATTTAACCGTAAATTTTTAATTTTATTTTCTTAATAATTTCTCAGTTCGGTCATCGAAAATTTAAATTTAAATTTTTTAGAAAAAAATTATCATAGTAATACTAAATAAATAATAATTTTACAAAATATAATTAATTATATAACTAATTAAAAAACAAAAAAGAAAAAGAAAATGAAATTTGCACATGGGGACTTGCAATTTGCAAGCGTCCGCTGTTTTTTAAGCGGACTCTGATTTTGGCAGGGTCCGCTATTGGCAACGGCGTTTTGAAGTAGTATTGCAATATCTCCATGCATGCATTATTTGTGCAACTAATTATTTTTTTAAATTAAATTTATAAAAAACCCGGAGAATAACACTTTGATTAATTGTTCATCATTGTCTTATTTGATGTTTGGTTTAATAAAGATTAATGGCATACACATCATTATCTTATTCATGTATATTGATCGGTTACAACACAAAATAAGTTAACTTACATTATGATTTTGCTAATTTTCCACATTAAATATATGATCAGAAGGTGACAAATTTTGCTGGATTTTTTTCCTTCTGCGTTTAGAGTGAAACTTACAATATAATATATGAATGTATCAAAACGCCGTTTCACACTTTCACTTTTTAAATTTCATTCATGAAGATAAATGAATATTTTGAATACCACTTGTAGAACACGTGAATTTGGATATCTATGCAGTGGTAGAATATTGTCCTCTTTGTGTCATAAATTCTTATGAATATCTCGACATGATATGATATTATTCATTTTGGATTTTAAATAATTATAAATTTGTTTTTGAACTTCACACAAAATGTCTCACAACATTGGAGATATCATTCCATATATTAAAACATGATCTTCATGTTAATATTCCAATATGGGACTTTTATATTCCCTATAATTTTTTATATGAAAACTAGTTGAGGCCGCCATTGAAATTGTGTAAAAATGATGCTAAAAAGTTATTTATGTGAGGTTCTGAAAGATGAAAGATGGCCTATGATACATTTTGAGATATCATCTGATGTATTCCGAGATGTATCTCTTTTTTATATGAACCCAGGCCGAGATTTATGAGCAATAAACAGATTGTCAATGATAGTTGTGTCAGATAATTACTATCGGAGATGAGTCTGTTAGATAATCATTATTTTAATATGGGTCAAATCTCATCAAATCATGAGTCTTATCCTGTATGGATATGGACCAACATCATGGGATAAACGGTTTAACAATTTAAATAATAAGAAATTATTATTATATACATATCTTATGATTTTTTTTTTTCGTATTTACAGAGATACTCTAAGAGGTTTCTACTCTCCCTTTTATGATTATTTTTTCATCGTTCTCTTTTATTTTTTCTCCATGTTTTCTTTTCCTAACTTAGATTTAGGAGGGTCATGACGGTAGAAATCCTGACATCTCTAACTGATTTATTCATGATAATTTTCAAAGGATGACTGACGAAAAAACACTAAAGAGAAAAAAACCAAATTTTGGAAGCACGTCAATGAAGCTTTTGCAACATTTTTAATTCAGAGTTTTTTTTAGAGTACATATATAATATTTATCTAAATTACAATCATATAAAGTACTTGTCCGTACTACGGACGAGACTTGAGTGTGACCTCGAGATGTGCTTATCTCGAACAGAAGAATTACCAATAAAACATCTACATCTACCTAAATAAATTTGAAAAACTACCCACGGTCAGCAAGAATTGAACCTGAGAACAAAAAAATCTCTAAACCTTAACCTTAATCATTGGATTAAGGCCTCATCGGCTTTTAATTCAGAGTTGAGTCAGTGCATGACGTTAACTCAATCAATTATTTATCATATATAAATATTTCACGAAAAAATATCTATTACTATTATTATGTAAAAGACTCTTAGTTGATCTCTCATCAAATCATGGGTCTTATCCTGTATGGATATGGACCAACATCATGGGATAAACGGTTTAACAATTTAAATAATAAGAAATTATTATTATATACATATCTTATGATTTTTTTTTCGTATTTACAGAGATACTCTAAGAGGTTTCTACTCTCCCTTTTATGATTATTTTTTCATCGTTCTCTTTTATTTTTTCTCCGTGTTTTCTTTTCCTAACTTAGATTTAGTAGGGTCATGACGGTAGAAATCCTGACATCTTTAACTGATTTATTCATGATAATTTTCAAAGGATGACAGACGAAAAAACACTAAAGAGAAAAAAACCAAATTTTGGAAGCACGTCAATGAAGCTTTCGCAACATTTTTAATTCAGAGTTTTTTTTAGAGTACATATATAATATTTATCCAAATTACAATCATATAAAGTACTTGTCCGTATTACGGACGAGACTTGAGTGTGAACTCGAGATGTGCTTATCTCGAACAGAAGAATTACAAATAAAACAGCTACATCTACCTAAATAAATTTGAAAAACTACCCACGGTCAGCGAGAATTGAACCTGAGAACAAAAAAATCTCTAAACCTTAACCTTAATCATTGGATTAAGGCCTCATCGGCTTTTAATTCAGAGTTGAGTCAGTGCATGACGTTAACTCAATCAATTAGTTATCATATATAAATATTTCACGTAAAAATATCTATTACTATTATTATGCAAAAGACTCTTAGTTGATCTCTTTATATGCCAAAATATTTAAAAATATTTAAACACACACACACACTAAAACTATTTCTCTCCACTATCTCTATTTTTTATTTTCTTTTTTATTTAATTATTTTTATTTAATATATAATACAATCATTTTATTTATCTATTTTCAAATTCCAAGTTTTTTGAGAAAAACTAATGAAATAGGAAATACCTAATAGAAGATATGATGTTTTAACTATTTAGGGTGACTATTCTTAACAAAAAAATTATTTTTATTGCTATAAATTTATTATATTTTTTTTATTGAAATTAAGTATAAAAAAACTTTCGTCACACACATCGTGTGTGCAAATATGCTAGTGTAATTTAAAGTTCACTTAAAGTCTACAAAACTACTATGCATATATGATGCTACATCAAATTATTTTTGAGAAATTTTTTTTTGGTCAAGCAGAAATCACTTATTTCATCTTGGATTTGATATATTGGGTATTCAAAATTCGATTTTGATGTATTATTTTTTTCATTTCCAGCTACTTAATTGTTATCATTCCTACCGACTCAATAATATTTTTTGATGTCATGTCATCAATTCATACTATCACATCAAAAATTTAAGTGTCACATTATTAATTGGACCAAATCAGACTAAATAGAAAAAAATAAATAAAAATTACCTCGCCAAAAGTGGATCCAAAATATCTAGTGCAGGTTAGTGGTCAAAAAATTAATGTTCTCTTTATACTCCACTCGTGAAAATTTTATTTTGCAGCAGAAATCCAGATCGTACGTTTTCTGTCAAATTGACATAACATATAATATTTAAGTTATTTTTTAATTATAATATTTTACTATGTTATTCCATTAATTTTTTTTTCCAAAACACCGTCGATGTTATTCCATTATTTGCATACCCTTTGAATATTGTGCGTGTGTGTATTATTTGATATTTTAGTTTGATATTACATATTTCGTTGTATAAAATCGTCCAATTATAATAAATTAATGAACACATTATTAATTTTTTTTTAAAAATGATTTCACTATTAAAATTCGTCTCAAACCTTAAAAAAACATAATTATAATTAGCAATTTACGCACGTGAAAATTGGCATACATAAATTGAAACGACCCTAACTCTCTAATAAATAAATATGCGGAAATTTTTTTTTTTTTTTTTTTTTTTACTACTAAATAAATATATGTACATATATGCCCATACATATATGCACAGAATAAAATATTTAAAAATAAATACATGACTAAATAACTAAATAATTAAACACTAAAGAAAAATGCATTCTTTAAATTAAATAATTATCTGAGTCAACACCATAATTAAAATATACTGCATAAATAAAATAATTAAAATTGTGTGCATGCACTAAAAATACTAAATAAAATATTCAAACATCTCAACCCTTAAAAGTATTAAAAATGTAATAAAATGTATCATAAGACTCAAGTATGGTGACTCAGAAGCTGTCACGGTCACGGGGCTACTGCCGCACTGCTCATGCATCCTCACCACCGGTAGGAGTAACCTGCTCCTCTACGTACTCACCTGCACCATATCAGTGTAGTGAGCCTAGAGGCCCAACATGCATACTAACAAGGGTTTAAAATAATTTAAATCAATTTATTACTAATACATACATATACATGAATGAGCATGCTTAAAAAATTACATAACATAAATTACATAAATAAACATACATAACATACATAATATCATACATACATGAGTTGTTGAGCATTTATTTTCTGAACATCGAATGGTCCTATCCGTAAGTGTGACCCATAGTGCGACTGATCAGTCTAAGAAACCATCGTACGAGGCTGGTGGCGAACCACCCATACATAAATGGCAGAAAACTGCCCATACATAAATGGCAGAAACTGCTCATACATAAATGGCCACACTACTTCAATTTCCACCTAAAATATTTTATTTGCTCAACCATAGAAATTAAATCATAGCATAAAAATGGATTTCATGAATGCATGTATTTAAATAAATTGTGTGTCCTTCATTTATATTTAATTTATTTTCTAATATCATATAAATATTCAAATAATTTTTCATGCATAAAAATAATTAAATATAAACTCAGGACACATGCAAATTTCTCATGGTTTGATACAGCTGCTGGCCCTAGACATGCAAGCCCATTAACTTAAGACTTGGCCCATAAATCAACCAAAGCCCATTAAGACTAACTTAGGCCCAATAACACTGTCCCTGGTCCAATGGGCCCAAAAAGCCCACTAACAGGCCCAATAAATTTCATGGGCTCCCAAGCCCATAAAAATTTCTGGCCAACTTAAAAATTTAAATAAAATTTATTAAAAGCCCAAAAATAAATAAAATAACCCAAAATAAATTAATGGAACCCAAATAAATTAAATGGTACTAATTAAATTTTTTTGGGAATTTAATTAGTCCATTAAATTCCTAATTAACTTAAAAACTTAAAAATAAAAATACCCGAGCCCAAATAAAATAACCCGGACCCGGACCCGACTAACTTAACCCATATTATTTTAGACCCGACCCGGACCACCTGACCCGACCCGGACCCACCATAAACCCTAGCACCCGTAACCCTAACCATCCTTCTTTCCCTCCTCCTCGGCTGCGCGAGCAGCAGGCCTTCACGGCCTGCTGCAGCCCAGCTCCGGCCACCGTGGCCGGAGCCCCGCCGGCAGGACCTTCCCAGGGTCCTGCCGGTTCGAACCACCCCCTGGTCCGAACCCCATGCTGCCCCCTTAGCCTACCCCGAACCCTCTTCCACCATAACCTAAGCTGCGCAGAAAAATGGCCGATCATGGTTCAGTTCGAACCAGCCCGGTCCTAGCCCATTCCAGCCCTTGTCCGACCCTACCATTCGACCTTAGGGACCCCAAAGAACCCCTCTAACCGTGGACCAGCAGCCCACCTAGCCATGGACATGAAAACGTGAGCATGCAATCAAAATGTCAAAAACCGAGAGCATTAGAGGAGGAAAAATCGAAAAGTTTGCTGTCAAATATATCGATTCTGATGTTACACACCCACACGCATACATACACTGATATAGGTTTGAAAAGTGAAGAAAATCATGCCTTAATACCGATTTGTAGAGTTAGAAGCCTGTACGACGGGCTTCGGGACGACGGGGCGACGACGGGATGCCTTGGCTTGCTTGGAACCTTCGAAAAATGGCTATGGAGTCTCCTTGGAGGTTGGTAGGTCGAAGAAGAAGGTGATGGGGGTGAATGACGGCTGATAGGAGGAAACAAATGATCGGCTAGTTTGGTTTGGTAGATTAGGTTTAAATTTTAGGTTAATTAGAATATAGGTTAAATAATTAAATAAAAAGGTTTTAAATAATTAATATACAACTTAAACTCTTAAATAAACATTTAAAAATCTGATCACCTAAATAAAATCTCGAAATAATAATTTAGGGAAATTTTAAAAATACTAAAAAGTCAATATTTTGACTAATTTTGGATAAAAATGACCCCTAAAATTAAATAAAATTAAATACTTAAAATTTTGAGATAATAAAACTCAAAATAATATTTTAAGGCTCCAAAAAGGCTCATAAAATAATTTGGCTAGAAAGTTGTCATCTCGTCCGTCCACGGTCCCGTCTACGCGATTAAATAATAAAAAAATACTAAAAATCATAAAAATCACTAATTATGGGTTAAATGCTTAAAAATAAATTAAATCATGCATAAATACTTCACATAATTATTTAACCCATAAATCATAAATTTAAATAATTAAATATCCTAATTATGCAGGCGGATTTATGTAATTAAAAATACCGGGTGTTACAATTCTCCCCCCCTTAAATTAAATTTCGTCCTCGAAATTAAATTACTTACCCGAACAACTCCGGGTAGCGAGTCCTCATATCCTCCTCGGTCTCCCAAGTAGCTTCCTCCTCCGAGTGATTCAGCCACTGGACTCTGACCATCGATATGACCCGCGTCCTAAGCCTCCGCTCCTCTCTAGCCAAAATCCGCACTGGTCTCTCCTCGTAAACAAGATCTGGTGGCAACTGTAAGGGCTCGAAATCCAACACATGCGACGGATTGGAGACATATCTCCGAAGCATGGATACATGGAAAACGTTGTGCACTGCCGCTAGCCCTGGAGGTAGAGCTAAACGATAGGCCAACGTGCCAACTCGCTCCAAGATCTCGAATGGCCCTATGTATCTCGGATTAAGCTTGCCTCTCCGCCCGAAACGCGCTACTCCCTTCATAGGTGACACCTTCAAGAATACGTGATCACCTATCGCGAACTCCAAATCGCGTCGTCTGGCATCTGCATAACTCTTCTGCCGACTCTGCGCTGTCCTCATCCTGTCTCGAATCTGCGTCACAATGTCAGCTGTCTGCTGCACAATCTCTGGACCCAACAAAATCCTCTCTCCAACCTCATCCCAATGCACCGGAGATCTACATCTCCTCCCATAAAGTGCTGCATATGGAGCCATACCTATAGACGACTGAAAGCTGTTGTTATAGGTAAACTCCACTAATGGCAGTCTAGTCTCCCAAGATCCTCGAAAATCGATAACACAAGCTCTCAAAAGATCCTCGAGAACCTGGATCACTCTCTCGGACTGACCATCTGTCTGGGGATGAAAAGCTGTACTGAACAAAAGTCTAGTCCCCAAAGCTGTGTGCAGACTTTTCCAAAACGCTGAAGTAAACCTCGGATCTCTGTCTGATACGATAGACACTGGTATGCCATGCAGTCTAACAATCTCTCTGACGTAAAGCTCTGCATACTGTGTCAAAGTGTAAGTAGTTCTTACCGGCAAGAAATGAGCTGACTTGGTGAGTCTATCCACAATCACCCAAATCGCTGTACACCCTCTGGTACTCCTCGGTAAGCCAACCACAAAGTCCATCGTAATATTCTCCCATTTCCATTCCGGAATAGGGAGAGGTCTAAGAAGTCCCGCTGGATGCTGATGCTCTGCTTTGACTTGCTGACAAGTCAAGCACTCTGACACCACTCTCCCGATGTCACTCTTCATCCCGGGCCACCAATACGATAACTGTAAGTCTCGGTACATCTTCGTACTTCCGGGGTGAATGGAGTACGGAGATGCGTGAGCCTCTGCTAGAATCTCGGCTCTCAACTGATCAACGTTCGGTACCCACATCCTCCCACGGTACTGAACGATGCCATCCTCCACTGTATACAAGAGACTACCTCTGGCCTCATCTCTCTGTCTCCATCGCTGTAGCTCCTCATCAGTGGACTGTCCCTCTCTAATCCGATCTCTCAAAACTGGCTGCACCGTCAACACTGACAAGCTCGGTGCATGGCCACTCGGATAGCACTCCAAACCAAATCTCTGAATCTCGGTCTGTAGTGGTAACTGTACAGTCAAACATGATACCACTGACGACTTTCGACTCAAAGCATCTGCTACTACATTAGCCTTACCCGGATGGTAGCTAATGTCACAATCATAGTCCTTCACAAGCTCAAGCCATCTGCGCTGCCTCATGTTCAACTCCTTCTGGGTGAAGAAGTACTTGAGGCTCTTGTGATCGGTGAAAATCTTGCACTTCTCGCCGTAAAGATAGTGCCTCCAGATTTTCAACGCAAATACCACTGCTGCAAGCTCCAAATCATGCGTCGGATAGTTCTGCTCATGAATCTTCAACTGTCGCGACGCATATGCGATAACTCTGCCACTCTGCATAAGTACTGCACCCAACCCAAGCTTGGACGCGTCGGTGTACACCACTAACTCCTCATGTGGCACTGTCATAGCTAACACAGGTGCTGAAGTAAGTGCATCCTTCAGCTGATCAAAGCTCTTCTGACAATCTGGACTCCAACTATACTTCACGTTCTTCTTGGTCAAGGAAGTCAAGGGTACTGCAATAGAGGAAAAACCCTTGATGAACTTCCTATAGTATCCTGCTAAACCCAAGAAGCTACGAATCTCTGAAGCATTCTTTGGAATCCCCCAATCCCTCACTGCCTGCACCTTGGACTGATCCACTGCAATCCCATCTCTAGAAATAATGTGACCTAGAAACGCCACCTGCTCCAACCAAAACTCACACTTACTGAACTTTGCAAACAGTCGATGCTCCCTCAAAGTCCGCAAGGCTGTATGCAAATGCTGTGTGTGCTCCTCAATGCTCCTCGAGTAGATCAATATGTCATCAATGAATACAATGACAAACTGATCTAGATATGGCTGGAAAACACGATGCATAAGATCCATAAACACTGCTGGAGCATTGGTTAACCCAAAGGGTATCACCAAGAACTCATAGTGTCCATATCGTGTCCTAAAGGCAGTCTTAGACACGTCTGAATCTCTGACCCTCAACTGATGGTAACCAGATCGCAGATCGATCTTGGAGAATACCGAAGCTCCCTGCAACTGATCGAATAAATCCTCTATCCTCGGTAGTGGATACTTATTCTTCACTGTGACTCTGTTGAGCTCTCGGTAGTCAATGCACAATCTCATGCTGCCGTCCTTCTTCTTCACAAACAACACTGGAGCTCCCCATGGAGAAAAACTAGGACGAACAAAGCCCTTCTCCAACAGCTCCTGAATCTGCTCCTTCAAATCTCTCATCTCTGTAGGAGCAAGTCGATACGGTGCCTTAGAGATAGGCACAGTATCCGGCAGCAACTCAATACTGAACTCCACCTCCCTCACTGGTGGAACTCCTGCAACATCGTCAGGAAAAACATCTGGATAGTCACGTACCACCTCTATATCTGATAAAGACCTGCTAGAAACATCGGAGGTAGTGACCACACTAGCAAGAAATCCCTGACATCCATTGCGCAACAGTTTCCTCGCACGAACAAGTGATATCATCTGAGGAATACTGCTAGACTGAGATGCAAAGAAAGTAAACATCTCACCTCCTGCTGGCTTCACTGATACTGTCCTACGTCGGAAATCAATCGAAGCTCCATTAACTGATAGCCAGTCCATACCCAAAATCATGTCAAACCCGGTCAATGGAAGAACCACTAAATCTGCTCGAATGGAGTGTCCCTGCAGCTCCAATGCCAGATCCCTGATGACACTAGTGGTAGTGATAATCTGTCCGGATGGCATGGTAACATCGTAACCACTGTCTACAACCTCTGGTGTAATGCCTATCCGTCTGATAAAATCCCGGGAGATAAACGAATGCGTGGCTCCTGAATCTAGCAACGCAAACGTGGAGTTGCCTCCAACTAGAATTCTCCCTGCACGCAGAAGATTCCCAACAATCCATACCACTATGCTCCCAAGGTTAAAACACTACAATTCCTTAATTCTAATCACAAAGAAACAAAATTCTTATTCTAGCATGCTGATAATTAAACTCATGTAACATGCATTCAGATATAATCGCAATTTAAACAAAAGCAAAGAATTGAAAAAGTTCTAGGGATTAGGTATACCGGTGATCAAGGAGGTATCTGGGTCTGCCTCCTCAGCCTGCATCACATAAACTCTCCCACTGACATTCTGCCTCTGCGGGCAGTTGGCAATCTGATGCCCTGGCTCCTTGCAACGATAGCAGACTCCTGCTCCCAATAGACACTGCCCGGAATGCATCTTCTGGCACTTCGGACACACTGGATATCTCCCTGGAGTAGGGGCCCCGCCCCTAGTCTGCTGCTGTGGCTTCCCCTGAGGCCTCTGCTGATTCGGGCCCTTAGATGGCCCTGTAACCTGCTTCTTCGCAGGTGGCTGCGAAGATGGTCGCTGATACCCTGTCTGCACAAACTGCCTCTTACCCTGTTGCTCTCTCTGTATCTCCCTCCGTCCCTCCTCGGAACGCAAGGCCCTGCTGACTGCAGACTCATATGTAAAGACGTCTGCCATACGCACGTCATGCCTGATCTCAGCCTTCAGGCCCTCAACAAACTGTCGCAGCTTCTCCTGCGGACTATCAGCAATCATGGGCACAAAATGACAGCCCCTCTCATACTGGCTCACGTACTCCACCACAGATCTGTCTCCCTGACGGAGACTCATGAACTCCCGGATCATGCGACTGCGCACATCCTCAGTGAAATATTTGGCGTAGAAGATACGCCTGAACTCAGCCCACGTCAGTGTAGGTAGATGGACTCCTCTGACTGCACCCTCCCACCAAAGGGCTGCATCGCCTCGCATCATGTATGTCGCACAGCTCACCCTGTCGGTGTCTGTGATCCCCATATAGTCGAAGATGGACTCAAGAGAGCGAATCCATCCCTCAGCCACCAAAGGATCGGTGGTCCCCAAGAACTCCTTAGGCCCCTTCTTCTGGAACCTCTCTGCGACGTCCTCCTCGTGGGACAGTCTGGGACGGGCTGCCTGCTGCTCCAGCAAGGCAGTAATACCCGCCATCATCGTGGCACTGGCCTGCTCCAGTGCTGTCATGGGGTGCTGCTGAGGTGGCGGTGGAGGTGGAGGTGGATGTGGAGGTCTCCCACGTCGGTTCACCTGTCTGGGAGGCATTCTGCACCACCACATATTTATTTACGTAAATCGCCTTGCATAACTAAGTGTTTTAAAATTAAGGCTAACTTAAATTCTAGAAATTTAAATCATACTAATAACATTAAAACTTACAGACCGGTAGCGTGGATTTCTGAGCTCGCATAGCAGTAGTGACCCCTCCAAGGACCGTGCTCTGATACCAACTGAAACGACCCTAACTCTCTAATAAATAAATATGCGGAAAATTTTTTTTTTTTTTTTTTTTACTACTAAATAAATATATGTACATATATGCCCATACATATATGCACAGAATAAAATATTTAAAAATAAATACATGACTAAATAACTAAATAATTAAACACTAAAGAAAAATGCATTCTTTAAATTAAATAATTATCTGAGTCAACACCATAATTAAAATATACTGCATAAATAAAATAATTAAAATTGTGTGCATGCACTAAAAATACTAAATAAAATATTCAAACATCTCAACCCTTAAAAGTATTAAAAATGTAATAAAATGTATCATAAGACTCAAGCATGGTGACTCAGAAGCTGTCACGGTCACGGGGCTACTGCCGCACTGCTCATACATCCTCACCACCGGTAGGAGTAACCTGCTCCTCTACGTACTCACCTGCACCATATCAGTGTAGTGAGCCTAGAGGCCCAACATGCATACTAACAAGGGTTTAAAATAATTTAAATCAATTTATTACTAATACATACATATACATGAATGAGCATGCTTAAAAAATTACATAACATAAATTACATAAATAAACATACATAACATACATAATATCATACATACATGAGTTGTTGAGCATTTATTTTCTGAACATCGAATGGTCCTATCCGTAAGTGTGACCCATAGTGCGACTGATCAGTCTAAGAAACCATCGTACGAGGCTGGTGGCGAACCACCCATACATAAATGGCAGAAAACTGCCCATACATAAATGGCAGAAACTGCCCATACATAAATGGCCACACTACTTCAATTTCCAACTAAAATATTTTATTTGCTCAACCATAGAAATTAAATCATAGCATAAAAATGGATTTCATGAATGCATGTATTTAAATAAATTGTGTGTCCTTCATTTATATTTAATTTATTTTCTAATATCATATAAATATTCAAATAATTTTTCATGCATAAAAATAATTAAATATAAACTCAGGACACATGCAAATTTCTCATGGTTTGATACAGCTGCTGGCCCTAGACATGCAAGCCCATTAACTTAAGACTTGGCCCATAAATCAACCAAAGCCCATTAAGACTAACTTAGGCCCAATAACACTGTCACTGGCCCAATGGGCCCAAAAAGCCCACTAACAGGCCCAATAAATTTCATGGGCTCCCAAGCCCATAAAAATTTCTGGCCAACTTAAAAATTTAAATAAAATTTATTAAAAGCCCAAAAATAAATAAAATAACCCAAAATAAATTAATGGAACCCAAATAAATTAAATGGTACTAATTAAATTTTTTTGGGAATTTAATTAGTCCATTAAATTCCTAATTAACTTAAAAACTTAAAAATAAAAATACCCGAGCCCAAATAAAATAACCCGGACCCGGACCCGACTAACTTAACCCATATTATTTTAGACCCGACCCGGACCACCTGACCCGACCCGGACCCACCATAAACCCTAGCACCCGTAACCCTAACCATCCTTCTTTCCCTCCTCCTCGGCTGCGCGAGCAGCAGGCCTTCAAGGCCCAGCTCCGGCCACCGTGGCCGGAGCCCCGCCGGCAGGACCTTCCCAGGGTCCTGCCGGTTCGAACCACCCCCTGGTCCGAACCCCATGCTGCCCCCTTAGCCTACCCCGAACCCTCTTCCACCATAACCTAAGCTGCGCAGAAAAATGGCCGATCATGGTTCAGTTCGAACCAGCCCGGTCCTAGCCCATTCCAGCCCTTGTCCGACCCTACCATTCGACCTTAGGGACCCCAAAGAACCCCTCTAACCGTGGACCAGCAGCCCACCTAGCCATGGACATGAAAACGTGAGCATGCAATCAAAATGTCAAAAACCGAGAGCATTAGAGGAGGAAAAATCGAAAAGTTTGCTGTCAAATATATCGATTCTGATGTTACACACCCACACACATACATACACTGATATAGGTTTGAAAAGTGAAGAAAATCATGCCTTAATACCGATTTGTAGAGTTAGAAGCGTGTACGACGGGCTTCGGGACGACGGGGCGACGACGGGATGCCTTGGCTTGCTTGGAACCTTCGAAAAATGGCTATGGAGTCTCCTTGGAGGTTGGTAGGTCGAAGAAGAAGGTGATGGGGGTGAATGACGGCTGATAGGAGGAAACAAATGATCGGCTAGTTTGGTTTGGTAGATTAGGTTTAAATTTTAGGTTAATTAGAATATAGGTTAAATAATTAAATAAAAAAGTTTTAAATAATTAATATACAACTTAAACTCTTAAATAAACATTTAAAAATCTGATCACCTAAATAAAATCTCGAAATAATAATTTAGGGAAATTTTAAAAATACTAAAAAGTCAATATTTTGACTAATTTTGGATAAAAATGACCCCTAAAATTAAATAAAATTAAATACTTAAAATTTTGAGATAATAAAACTCAAAATAATATTTTAAGGCTCCAAAAAGGCTCATAAAATAATTTGGCTAGAAAGTTGTCATCTCGTCCGTCCACGGTCCCGTCTACGCGATTAAATAATAAAAAAATACTAAAAATCATAAAAATCACTGATTATGGGTTAAATGCTTAAAAATAAATTAAATCATGCATAAATACTTCACATAATTATTTAACCCATAAATCATAAATTTAAATAATTAAATATCTTAATTATGCAGGCGGATTTATGTAATTAAAAATACCGAGTGTTACATAAATAGTTTATATTACATCTAAAAATAATGAATATTTTTTTATATTTTTAAATCGAAAAAAAATTAAAAAAATGGTAGTTATAAGTAGTAAGTGACATTTTTGTTCATCCATTAATTTGACGAAAGTAGTTATTATAAGAGATTCATTCATTATTAAATTGTATAGATATAAGATCCTCATTCATGTAATAAGATCCTCACTCATGCAGGTTTCTGGACCTATTTAATTTCTTCAATCCCATCATTCCCATATCTAAAAGTTATCCATCCACCTAAATACGTACCTCCCCCTTTTTCTCTCCCAACATATATCTTCAGAAAATTTTGATTAATTTTGTGGAAGAACATACATCATGGCATCAGACTCTTCTGCTCAATACATCCACACGGTGAGATTATTTAACTATTCACTAGATTAATTTCTTTTCTTCGTATGTGATGGGAAGAAAAAAATTCGAATAATATACAAATTAAAATCTAGTTTCTCCCTATTTTACATCGTATTGCGGGAAATTTAGGTTCGGTGATGGAAGTTTGCTTATTTTAGATTTTAGCACGGCAATGCAACTTGTCAAAGTTTGTGTTTCATCTAATAATTTGGATTTTATTTTTTTGTTATCAATATTATTTTTTGTCTGAGATCACTGGATCCAATAAATATTACTTATTAACACCGATTCTTTCCCACGTGCTATTATGGTGCAATGTTACAAACATTAAATCAGTTTAAGCAAAAATAAAGGAGCTAGAAAAACGATACCCAATATCTCAAAATGGAAGGAAACATTTTTTTTTTTTCATTTTTCTTAAGTAGATTTTTTTAATATATGTAATATATGCTTTAGTATCTTCACATGATGAGCCACCTAGAAGAGAAAATAAACAATATTAATTGGATTTAGTGATTTCAAACAAAAAAAAAAAATTTAAAGTACAAACAAAATCTAAGTTATTAGAGAAACTAAACTTTGACAAGTTAACTGCATTATAAAATCCAAAAGAAGTCTACTTACAAGACCACAATCATAATTTTCGCTCGTATTCCAAAGTTTGCATGAATTTGTTACCTTATTTTTCATGTTGTCTTCGATAATATATCTTCATTCTGATGAAATGTTATATATACGTACTTTCACCTTATGATTAAACTCTAAAATATACGCAGCTGCAAACATAATAAAGGTTGAGATATAAATCATATATATATATATATATATATATATATAAAATTGATTGATTGGTGGTCAAATTAAAACAGGTACAACACTTGATAGAGACGTGCATAACGTTCAACATGAGCAAAGAGGAATGCATGGAAACACTCTCCAAACATGCAAATATCCAACCAATTATTACTTCCACAGGTTAATAACATTAATAATTCACTATACTATATATACTCTGTGCTTCAGATTTGTTTTAAAAAACGTCAGATATAAAACGAGTATTAATAAACATGAAGCAATCAACCTCATGAATAAACGCGAGCGGATTAAGCATGACAGGTACGACATTTTCAAAATCACAAATTAAGTGGAAGTTTTTAAATAAAATATTATGCAATACAAATTTTTTTTGACCAGAAAAGGAAAATTTAAAGTTAATTCCCTTTGAACCTTCACCACAAAGACAAAACTCCTCCAAAGGCATTCCCTAACCTTTTGTATCCACCAACATAGTTCATTTTTTTGTAAAAAATATGGTAAAGATTATAAATGTTTATCTTTTCTTTTATGCCTAAACTCTCACGCGTACTATCAAACACACTTAAACTTGTAGAGTCTGATCTTTGTGTGAAGTCACATGAGAGCACATTATATAGGCGGGAGCGCGCTGGAGAAAAATTAACAACTACATTGATATGGTATCTTTTTCAAAAATGAATTAATTCAATTTGTTGGAGAAATACATTATACAATCTTATATTTTTATTTATTTTATCCCATTTTTTTGACTTGAACCAATTCTTTGCGTGCAAAACAATGTAAGTAGAAGATCTCATGAATTGAATGAAATGATCATGTAGTTGAAGAGGCAACAATATCATATGCTTAATTAAAATAAATAAATATATATAATCTATGTCGTTATTTGTGGTTTGCATTATAAATTAAATGTCATACTTAGTGTGGAAGGAGCTAGAGAAAGAGAACAAAGAGTTCTTTGAGGCCTACACCAAGAAAAGAGAGGAAAAAGCGTCTGAATTAACAGAGACAACTCAAAGACTCCACAAAATACAATTGGATTCTTCCGAGAGAGAAGAAACAAAAGATGGTTAATATAATGTATGAGAGTAGAGTGCGTTAGTACAACGTTGTCGCAGATAATTACATATATATTAATTTTATTATTATATCTTTGGATCCTATCATGTCTTTTTGTATGAATTATAAGTTGACAATTTAGCTTGAAAGCAAAAATATTCAAAATATTAATTATTTTTTTAAAAAAATATTGCATATCTAGTACTATCATAATTAATGAATTTTGACAGGAAACTTTGTCATTTCTTCGATCAATCCCAAATTTTTTGCCGTAAATTTGGTGTTATACGAAGTATTGTGTGGTATATGAAGCATGAGAATAAAAGTGTTTCGTTAAATCTTGAATGTCTTCTCGTGCGACATTCGCCATCTCTGGGTTGGTGAAGCACGTGATTGTTTTGTGATACTGAAAGTTGGGGTTTGGAAAGAAAAGAAATTTGAAAATTTTGATTTTTTTAGGAAAATTTATAGTGAAAATATGTGATAGATTTGGAGTAAAACTTTCTTTTGTTAGCAAATATTCTTGTACATATTCATAATATTTGTATTTATCTACTTGAGTTTGATTGAACGCGTGACTCAACATTTGCTCATCGGAGTATTGAGATTGGAAAAGACCAATCCATTGAGAATTGAAGGGAAAGACCAATCCATTGAGAATTGAATTGCAAAAATTTTAGTGAAGGAGAATTGAGATCATCACTGTTCCATGGATTCATTTTCGGATTTGGATTGAATTAAATCAAAGATGAAAAAATTTACTTTTTGTAGAATGAAAGTATAAGAAGTTGTGAATTTATGAAGGAGTAATGGAGAGTATTTATAGAAGAATGAAAAACATAGTCGTTAGTAGCCGTTGGAGGTATTTTTTTTATTTTTTTATAAAAAAAATTAAACGATTTTTTATTATTAATTTTCGTAATTATTTTTAATAATGTTAAAGGTTAGATTAATATGATACAATGGCTAGATTAATCTGACAATTAGATGATGACCATTTTTTTTAAAAAATAAATAAAAAATAAAAATGAAAAAAAAAAGCTGGGATTGATCACCTTCCGCACAAGTCCAGCCTGCATCATCGCACGAAGAAGACTCCTCGTGCTATATCCTCGCTCCTTCGAGGGCGAGGATCAATTGGGGCGAGGAAGCCCACTTTCTCACCGGACTTCCTTGCGTCTTGTACATGTTTTAAACTAATTAATAAGCGATTTATATATTTTTTACGTTTCTTTTTAAAATATTAAATAAAGTGCCTGTATTATTCCATGCATTTAGATGTAAATCATCGGGAAAGTTAACAGTATCCCCAACTTTTTATCACACAAATACAATAAAAACGAGAATAGAACAAATGTCAATCTTCAGCCTCACGTGAAAGGAGACTCCACTTTGGCGCGCCGTTGATCTTAGGACTTGGGCCCGAAGGAGGTATAAGACCCCTAGGTAACTTATGAAATATCATTGAATGTGGCGGCCAAGACGGGGCGTTGGCGGTCAAAACGGCGGCCTGAGTTCCGAAAGTGATACCTAAAAGCATAAGTGCCAAAAAGAAAGAGATCAAGGGAAGTTTTTCTATTTGGGAGCTACCCATTCTATTGTTTATGTCGGTTTATAATACAATTATAAGTACTTTTTTGGGACTATCCCATATTTACCCTATTTAAATGTGAATTGTAAAACAGTACAAGTGTATAGTTTTGGCTTAAAACTTAAAAGGCTCAATGAACGTGTAATAGAATTTTTGGTTTATCTTATTTATTATTATTATTAATATTATTATTTGATTTGATATAAACGTTGACTGGATTTTGTTGTGTTTATTAAAAACGACACGGTATTTTATGACATAATAATCAAATGTGGATGATTTAGACGTGTTATATAACGGATTAGAGTTAAAATTCATTAGAATTTGGTTCACTAAATGTTAATTACAATTATTCATGTTTTGTATCCCAAAACAAAAAAAAAAACTAATAATTTTGACCATGATTAATTGATCTCTATCATATTATTAGGATATTTATATACAAATGTTGAGACCTTTCATATCATATATTCGAGAAATAAATTATTATTAGTGATGGGTTATATGTATTTTAAGTATTCACTAAAATTATTCACTAAATATAAAAGTGGGTTTGTAGGTATTTATGGGGTAACAACATTTCAAAATAAAAATCCATTAAGTTAAACTGAACTTGTGGACCTCAATATAAATTTTTAGGCCCATTAATATAGGGCTCATTAGGGATTTAGGGTAAAAACCCTTTCCCAATGTTAGAAATTAGTCTATATATAGGGAGTTACTTCCCTTTTTTCTAGGTAAGTTTCATTTTGGTATTTCAAGTTTCTTCGTCATGATTTTTGGATAATTTTGACTTGAATATCGGACGATTTTTATTATTTGGCTTTAGTCTTTTTTCACTCCAAAAGCAATGAACCATTGAATAATTTTTGACAAAAACTCCTATGAGAAGGTTTCAAGGGTCATTTTTTAAGGATGAGTCTCTTATATCGGTTATCCATTGAAAAATATTATATTTTATGCCAAAGTATTACTTATTATTATAAATATGGGTAGGGTTGACCCATCTCACGGATGAGATGATATCACAAGAGTGTTACTTTAAGGACAAAAACTCTACGAGACGATCTCAATGGTCATTTTTTGAGACGAGTCTCTTATATGAGTTATTCATTAAAAAATATTACATATACGAGTTATTCATTAAAAAATATTACATGTTATAACAAAGGTATTACTTATTATAATAAATATGGGTAGGGTTAACCCGTGTCTCCTGAGACTAACCGATTTTGGTATGTCAAATCACACCAAAAATTGTTCTCATTTTACCCCTAAATTAACACACATCTCTTTTATTTTAGATCCACTAGATTATCCTTGACTTTTCTCTAACATCCTTATCTTCTTTTATCTTTATCTTTCTTTTTTTTTTCCTCAAATTTCATCATTTATCAATTTCTATTAAATTATTTACACAATTTTTTTTTACAATTAATTTCTCTCTATTTATATCAAATTATCGAACACGTGATTACTGTCGTTAATATATATTATATTGCACAAGCAAAGCATATGCTGCGGTCACTAGCATAGATAAAACAAATGCGAAAAATAAGGCAAAAGGATACTTAATATATTTCAAAATAAGAGAAAAGAAGCGTGTTGTCTCCCTTTGTTTTTGTTTAAATATATTTAAAATCTATATTAATATAGATCTAGTATAGACGTTATTTTTGTCGCATGAGCCATGAAAAGATCATCCTTGCCAAATAATCAATATTCGGTGGATTTGGACAAAAAGAATGACAAAAAAATTATACGATCACAAGATACATAATTAATACTGAAAACACATATATATATCAAATTATCGCATAGGAAGAATCAGGGAAGGGGGTCGTTCACCGTGAGCGACGGAGACGGCGGCTGCTTGTTATGTATGGGCGACGGCCCTTCCGGCGGAATGGGTACCCTTTTTGGGAGGATTCCAAAGGTAAACTTCCGGGCTTTCGCAATATTCCTGGCCTCATCTGCGCAGTTGGTGGTGTTTCCAAACCCTAACAAAACAAGCAAAAAGATAATGGACACCACACTATAAATAATCTTCATCTTCTTCACTGTTGGGGAAATTTTTGCTGAGAATTTGTGGTCACGTACGAATGAATTACCAGCGTTTATATAGCATATATATTGTCGTTTATATGGAAAGTCGTTTGTAATTGAAAATATATAGAACAAATACTGACAGTCACTCTTCCTTTTTTTCTTTTTCTTTTTTTTTTTTATAAAAAAAAAATATTTCTTTCTCTTTTAGACGAGATTGTTTACCTAAAAATAACTTATAAGCTCTGTTTTAGGAGCTTAACGGCCATCACTATATATTTCGGTATAACTATTATTAATTGCATAAAAGATACTACAAAATAACAAATATTTTATTTAATACAAGAATATCAAATATTTATGGTATATTGAGATATAATAAAACTATTACATTAGAAAGATATTATTAAATTAGAAAGATATTATAATATTTATTTTTAAAATATATTTTAATACTATTAACAAAATTTAAAACTAAGATATTAATTGATTAAACTTATAATTATTAAATATTATTATAAGTAAGTCTTAAATTTGGTAATATATGGCAAACTATAATTTTACATTATATCTTAATATCTATATATATATGTATTGAGAGAAATAAATGATTAATATAAGTAATATTAATTAATATGATATATTTAGTTACTATATTTAAATATGTTGGAATGATTGCATTTGAAAAAATAGCAGTACGATATACAAATTTTCACATAAAATTTTTCAAACTATATTGTACAATATAGATATAGTCAGACAGAGCACGTATTCTTAAAAAAGAAGAAGGACACGTTAAAATTTACTAAAAAAATAATACCCAAAATGAAAAATAAACATCATATTTGTGATTACACTAATATTCATAAGGTAGGTTAAACTGTATCGCAAAGTAGTCATGTTCTAATTCAGTATTGTGCTAATTGCGCAACGAATACATGAACGGAGTTAATTATATTAGTAAATGATTACGATTTTTTTCAAAGAACCATATCTCATTAATTTTCAATATTTTTTAAATTACTAAAATGTATTTTTTTAATTTTAAATTATTCAAACATTTGGATTTTTAAATAATATCACATCTCTTCACAAAAAAAAAAAAGAAGCAAATATATTTCTGGGAAAATTATATAGGGTTTTGTAATTTATATTTTCGTTCCATTTCTGATCATGTTATCAATTATGTGGCCACATCAATAATTTTCGATGACATATCATCGATCATCATTTCTCGATGTCATGTTAGTTCTACGATGACAAATGATTAAAATAAAAATTACAAATGTTTTGTGTTTAAGATTGTAAATCGATCAATTTTATCATTTATATGACCAAAATGAAAATAATTTTTTTGCATCAAACACACTTATGAAATATTGATACACTCAAAATGAAAATAAGCAAGTTACCAAACCAAAAATATAATTTGATCCTTTTAAAATTTGCATTATGACATAAAAATAATAATGAGACCAACTTTTTTATAAAACGTTTTAAAATTTGCATGGTTTCGTTTGTACATTTACTTATAAAACGTTTTTATAGAAGTGTTTTAATTTTAAAAACTTTTTATAAAATGTTTTTTAAATTTGTTTTAAAAATAAATATGTGTTTGGACAACTATTCTATAAAAACATTTTAACATTTCAAAAGTATGTTTTTCATCTTTTTCTTCCATGATTCAATGCTAAAAACATCTAAAAATACCTTTCAAATGTTCTTTAAAAAGTATACTTGGAAAACACTTTTTAAAAAAATAGTTTTCAAAAATAATTTACAAAATTTTTATCCAAACACATATTTTAAGTTTTTTTCACTTATAAAATACTAAAATCGTTTTTTAAATACATGTCCAAACGAAAGTTGTGTAATTTCTCGGTGTAATGGATTTCGTTGCAGGATGATCAAAGTGTCATGATTCATGAATAATAGTAGTGTCATTTTTATTTCAATTAGTGAGATTTCGGGCCGATACAATAATAAATTAATCGAATTCGATGAGCTTTAACTATGGGAATATCAAGTATGTTATAAATCATTTTTCTCATAACCAGATAAACAATCAAATTAAACCAATCATCCCTTTAAAAATGATACAATCGGACGGTCGGACTAACTAAAATACTGCATCTAAATATATTAGATAAATTAATAATATAAAACTAGTATCATATTGCACGCGTTGTATGCTTCAATAATCAATTTTTGCATACTAGTATCAATCCAGTTTTATTAAATAACTGTAAAAAAACAAAACAAAACAAAGAGGTCATACCAACGTACGGTATCAATTAGATCATTGTAAAAAAAAATATATTTGTTAAAAAAAAAAAAACAAAGAGACCAGACGCAAACATATCAATTTGGCGTGGTTTCACACTTAATATAATAAAATAAAAATATAGTAAACAAAATATGTTTAATTTTTAGGATCTTAAAGATGTATATAAGTAATATATTTATATATATATATATTTATCAAAGTTTAAAATCTAAACAATAACTTACATATAATTAAAATATCAAATATAATTATATATGTGTTAAACGAAAAAAAAATCAAAATAAGCTTAAACAAGAATTTTTTTAAAAAAATAATTTGAAAAAAAAAAAAGAAGAACCAATCTGATCGATTTTTAATGGATTCACCGGTCGGATCATGGTTGATATTCGGTCGAACTGGTTTTAGACCGACTTCCACTAATTTTACTGGTTTAGCTGCTAAAACGGTGCATAGGTATGGGTTGCATAGGATTTGTGTGTCCGATTCATGGTCAAACTAACTAGTCCGGTCCGGACCCGTTATAAATAATTTGATCATGTAAGAACATCTTTTCTAGGTGTGTCAAAACTCAACTCAACCCGCCAACCCGACACGACTCAATCGAAAAAATATCAGGTTAAGGTTGAGGTTTTTGGGTTTGGATCGAATCGGATTGACTCGAAAGCTGACCCAAAAAATTAATCGGGAACAGGTTGGGTTCGGGTCAACCCGAGTTGACATGAAATGACCCGAAAACTTTTAATAATTATTAATTTTATATAAAACTAAGATAGATTTATAACATTTTTTTAATACATTGTATGTTTGAAAAAAATTATTATATATTGATATAATAGATTTTCGTCATTTAATATTTATTTTATACAATTTTTATTTTTTAAATTTTTTTTTATTTTTTGTAATAAGCATACTTTAAATTTTCTGTAAGTAAAAGTTCAAATTTAAATTATATGTAAGTTTAGATTTTGTTATTATGTGATTAAATTAATATTACTATTATTATTATTGAGTGTTTTGAATTTTTATTTAATTATTTTGTTAAAAAATAAAAAAATAAAATCGGATTGGTTCGGGTTGATTGAGTTAGTTGAGTTCGAGTTCAAGTTGGCCATTTTCGGGTTCGGGTCGGGTTAGAATCAAAGACATTTTTAAAATTATTTTTGTCAACTTAACCCACCACACCCCTAAATTTTTTTCATTTACTCCACTCACGAGAAGAAGGAAGGGGAAACGGTCAATGCATTAAAGTCGAAGTGATATACGTGAATGTTATATAATAAAGCATCGAGGCCAAACAGAATCAATAGGACTTCAACTCAATTATTAGCAAAGGAGCTAGATTGATTAATAGGGATGAGAATCATCGTCGAGAGGCGGAGGCAGCAGCGCGTTGTGGATACGCGACGGCCCTTCGGCGGAACAAATTGTCCTTTAGGGAGGATTCTAAACGTAAACTTTTCGGCTTTCGCCATGTTTCTTGCTGTATCTGCAGCGTTTTTGGTGTCGCCAAACCGTAATAAAACAAGCACAAGGATCACAGACACCACAGTGTAAATCAGTTTTTTTTCGATGTCATATCAGCATTCTGCGTTCCAACAAACACAAATTTTTTTCTGAGATGGTCTCATGGTCAATTTTGTGAGACGTGCTTATTTGGATCACACATGAAAAATTTTTATTTTTTATGTCAAAAATATTATTATTTTAATTATAAATATAGATAGAGTTGGTGTCTGTCACGAATAAAAATCTGTAAGATTGTCTCACAATATTTTAGTAGAATATTAAGCTTATATATACTGTTCTTTTAAAAAGTAAAAAAATTTCTTATATATCTCAATATAAATGTTATTTTTATTCGATAAAAAAAATACAAAATGTTAATGTTGGAATATTATAGTAGAAGTAGTATGCTGAATCAAACTAAAAACGAATAGTATATTAATATTTAATTTTAAAAATACCATGCTATTGTATTTTAACGTATATAAATTCCGAACAAACTACACTGTAATATCCATTCAGTCAAAAAATATAAATAAAATTTCACCAGTTTATAATGAGTCTAATCAAATTCTTACCTCTATTTAAATCCGTCCCTATTTATATTCATACCAAAGTAGTTATTAAGATGTGCTGCCTCTGTATTATATAGTATATATAGATATATAATAAAATCTAATGTGTGGGTTTTCGGTATACCGTATCCAAAATATCGATGTGAAAAAAATTCATACTGGTATTAATGATACTGAAATTTTAAAATTTCGGTATGAAAAAAATCCATATTGATATCGTACAGATATGTACAATTCGGTATACCGAAAAAATGTCTGTATATCGAAAAAATTTTGATACGATATCCCGATAATTTAATATTTTGGTACGATATCTCAGTCCTATTAGAACCTATATAAATTAATAATATCAAGAACATGACATTATATTAATTTATAGTCTTAGAGAGATATTGAGTAATCGATAACATAAAATTTAGTATTTTAAAAATTATTTTTTGATTTAACGAACATAGTACAAAAAATTTTGTTTCATTAATATATATTCATATCACATTTCTTTAATTAATATAAAAAAATAAAATTATTATCATATATATATAATATAAATAACTAAAGAATATTAATATTTGTAATAATTTAAAAAAATTTCTTGTATTGATTAATTAAGTAAACTTATTGGCTAATTGAATAAATTTTATTATATAATGTGTATACAATTCATTTGCATATAATATATATATATATATATATATAAATAAATGGTTTATGAGAAAATGTAGGAATGAATAAATTTCAATTTCAAGAAAAACCTAATCACAATATAACAATATTTTAGCAATATATCTTAGTCATGTTTTTAATTTTGTATAATTATTAATTTATGTTATTTAGGGATGATATATTTTAACATTTAAATAAGGGCATGCATGCATGCATCTTAATTAGGATGCAACTGAGATGGAGCATGCTTAGTAGGATGTAATTTTTCTTTTCTTGTGTTTTTTTTAAAGAGTAATCACATAACAAAGATTAAAGGCCTTTAAGTATATACACCACCTTGGAGCCAAGGTGGAAAATCACAAAACAATCAAGTTACATGACTTAGGTATTTTTTGGGAGAGCTTCTAAAATACATTTATCGTCTTTTATTTAACAAAATTTTGAAAATTCAAGATCTACTTGAAAACCAAGATTTTAAATTAATCTAATATATATAATTATGAATAATGACAAATCCTGATCGAATTTTCAGTTTTTTTTTTCCGTATCACAAACATTTGCACCAACAGATTGGGAAGATCGAATTTTCCGTTTTTTTTTTCCAATTAAAATCTGTGTTAATGCTTTGTATACTGGATCGTGATGAATGTATTAAACGTACGACTTAAAAACAAATGTACCAAAAAAAATTAAATTACATAAAAACAATATTTATTATAGCAAAAAGAACTCGATCAGCATCCAACATTAACACACCAAAGGATCGATGTGGGGAATTGATCAAACTTTAGAAACATAAGAAGGGAGATTAAATGTGGTGAGAATCAGCCGGAGGGTGGTTCGGCTGCCTCGGCGGGATGTTGCTCCGGGTCGACGGTCTAGACGGCGGAATTGGTACATTTTTCGGGAGGATCCCAAATGTAAACTTCTGGGATTTTCCCATCCTCACTGCCTCTCCACAGTTGCTGTTTCCAAATCCTAATAAAACCAGCAAAAGGATCGCGAACGCCACGATATTCGGAGTAATCTTCATGATCTTCTTCACTATATAGTTTGTCTAATTTTTACTGAGGATTTGTGGTCACTTATAAAGATGAAACCTGCAGGCACCAGCAATTGACATGGTGTCATCTGCATGGTAACTTGTTATTATTATTATTTTTAAGATATTATAAAAATATGATTTTTGAAATTTATTGTTAGTGGGAAACTACTCAACCAAGCTAGTAAATGCTGGTATCTTTTTATAATAATTTAATTTTTAAAAATACTTTCAGTATTTATCAATATGGTTACTTTTTTATTTTTAACCGATAATGAAAGAGAAGACAAGACATTTTCAAATTATTAGTAAGTAATTTTTTTTTTTTTTTTTGTGATTCAAATAGATGATTTGTTTTATGAAATTGATTGGTGAGATCATATTACATTTGTTAGAAGGGTTGTATTCTGAATTCTGAAAACTTCAATGTCGGAAGCAATCAACAGCAACGAAAATGATCTACACAGTCGAGGCGAGAGAAACTCTCTATCTGCAAGATGAAATTGCTCGTTCCAAGTGCTAAACGTTAGCGGCAATCGTCTCTAAGATACAACGACTTTCGATCGTGATATAGCAGCACAACAAATATCACGAACTTCAACGAACGAAAATATGCTTTAACGTTTCTTTGAGAAAGTGAGGGAGTGATTTTGAGAAATCAAAAATCTGAAATGTATGTTATCAGATGTTTCTCTGTCTGTTTTCTGTGTTATAACCACCATATATATAGTCTTATACACGAAACAACACGTCTAAAGGTGCGCTCGGGCGGTAATTTTTTACCGCGCGAGCGCCCAACTTTAAGCCAACACACTGCCTCGCCATTTTGGTACCGCGCCCGCGCGGCAATTTTTTACCGCTCGGGCGCAAGCCGTTTTGAACTCACTGTCTCGCATGGTGAGGTGCTGCGCCCGTGCGGTAATATTTTACCGCTCGGGCCTATTCCATAAAATAATAAAATATTATTTTAAATAAATTTTATTCAAAAAAAATAATCGGATCAGAAGACCACACCACACCACCCCCCATGCCACGCCGAGCAGGCCGGCCGCGCGCGTGTTTGTTGCATCGACTAGCGTCTTGCCCCTTTACAAAACATCTGGTGCCCTAAGGGCCCAATTCCATAGTCCAATGTTGGACTAATTAAGGTGAACAACAAATTGGAGTTGTTCCAATGTGGGACTACCATTTCCCCATTTCCTTCCAATTTATTTCACCAAAATTTTGAATTTTATAATTCTTTGGACAAGGCTTTTACAAACAATTTGAGTTAATCAATTCAAACCCTTTCAAGCCCATTTCAATTGTAATTCATTCAATAATACAATTTCCAACAATCCCCCACATGAATGAATTTCACGTATAGTAACATTCTCACTAGAAAATCATTTTGAGTTATTGTTACATCAGGATAGGTAGCTTGTGGCTTTGAACCTACCGTAGTAAAATACTATCGGATTTACTAGTTGTATAGTAACGCGATGTTTTGAACTAGTCAACCGTTTGTGTAAACCAAGACAATAGTACTTACATAACAATACTCTTACATATTTTGTTCTCACGTTGTGTCCATTTCGGCCCTGGACCATATCTTAGATTCATAAGTGTTGCAATCAAAGCGGCCAATACTTTGCACTTATATAGGTGATATCCTATCAAGAGTATCCTGCATTACTCCACCTTATAGGTATAGGAATCATTAAAAGAAAAACTTAACATCACCACATTTTGCAGGTTATGTCAACTTGAATGTTCCAGGAATGAGTAAGTAATTTTTCCAAGTACTCAAACTAATATTTATAACTTAGTTGTCCCATTGAACCAAGGTTTTGGGATCTCCAATTCTCAAGGTTGGGTTACCGCTATAAATATTTTATTTTGTAGATTTTAAACTCATTCCTCCAAGTAGTTTGTACATTTGATCTCTATTTATACTTTTTGTAAGCGGATCCGCAAGGTTTTCCTTTGACTTCACATAGTCAACCGAAATAACCTCATTCGAAATCAATTGTCTTATGGTATTATGTCTTCGACGAATATGTCGAGATTTACCATTGTACATACTACTTTGTGCTCTTCCTATTTCTGACTGACTGTTACAATGAATCGTAATGGAAGACACCGGTTTATTCCAACATGGAATATCTTCGAGAAAGTTTCGAAGCCACTCGGCTTCTTCTCCAGCTTTATCTAGAGCAATAAACTCGGACTCCATAGTTGACCGAGCTATACAAGTTTGTTTAGAGGATCTCCATGACACCGCTCCTCCACCGATAGTGAACACATATCCACTCGTAGACTTGGAGTTTTTTGTGTCAGAAATCCAATTTGCATCACAATATCCTTCTAGGACCACAGGATATTTTGTATACACTATTCCATAACTCAAAGTGTATTTCAAATATCCAAGCACTCTCATTAGTGCTTTCCAATGATCCTTATTTGGATTACTTGTGAATCGACTTAGCTTATTTACGGTATATGCAAGATCAGGACGGGTACAGTTAGTTAAATACATTAAACTTCCTATCACCCTTGCATATTCCACTTGTGAAACAGGTTCTCCTCTATTTTTGGCTAAATGTGTACCCAATTCCATAGGTGTTCTAGCCATAGGATGATTTGTGGCATTAAATCGTTCAAGAACCTTTTCTACATAATGAGTTTGGGATAACATAATTCCAGCAGGAAGTCTAGAGACTTTAATCCCTAGAATTATATCACACAATCCCAAATCCTTCATATCAAAATGTTGTCTCAACATTTTCTTGGTTTTCACAGTCAATTCATGGTTGCTACCCATGATTAACATGTCATCTACATAAAGACAAACAATTACATATGCATTTGTAGTACCTTTAATGTAGACACATTTATCACATTCATTTATTGTGAAACCATTTAACAACATTGCAGTGTCAAACTTTTGATGCCACTGTTTAGGTGCTTGTTTAAGTCCATACAATGACTTGACAAGTTTACACACCTTTTGTTCTTTTCCGGGTACAACAAACCCTTCTGGTTGTTTTATATATATTTCTTCATCCAATTCTCCGTTCAAAAACGTAGTTTTAACATCCATTTGATGAATCTCAAGATCATGCAATGCTGCAATAGCTATGAGAACACGAATGGATGTTATTCTAGAAACCGGAGAGTAGGTATCAAAGAAATCATATCCCTCTTTTTGTCTAAAACCTTGAACCACGAGTCGAGCTTTATATTTATCTATAGATCCATCTTCTTTATATTTTCTTTTAAGAATCCACTTGGATCCTAAAGGTTTACATCCCGGAGGAAGATCAACCAACTCCCATGTATGATTATGCATTATGGAATCTATTTCATTTTGTATGGCTTCCTTCCAAAAAGGAGCCTCAGGATTTGATAAAGCCTCTTGAAGAGTTCTTGGTTCATTATCTAACATGTATGTTAGAAAATTAGGACCAAACGATTTTTCAACTCTTGCACGCTTGCTGCGTCGTGGTTCCACGTTGTTTTGTGGAGTTTCAATTGTGTTTTCATGAGTTCACTTGTTCGAACTTATTTCTTTCTTGTCTTTACATGAAAAGATATTTTCAAAGAATACAGCATTCCTTGACTCCATAATTGTGTCTTCATGTATATCAGGATTCGTTGACTTATGCATTAAGAATCGGTATGCACTACTATTGTATGCATAACCAATAAATATGCAGTCAACCGTTTTAGACCCAATTTTTATTTGTTTTGGCTTAGGTACTTCTACTTTCGCCAAACACCCCCACACTTTGAGGTATTGGTAAGAAGGTTTACGACCTTTCCACTGTTCATATGGTGTTTCATCTTTTTCTTTGATTGGAATCCGGTTTAGAATGTGTGTTGCTGAGAGAATCGCTTCACCCCACATATTTTGAGGTAAGCCAGAATTTATTAGCAACGCGTTCATCATTTCCTTTAATGTTCGATTTTTGCGTTCTGCAACGCCATTGGATTGAGGTGAGTAAGGGGCCGTCGTTTGATGAATGATGCCCGAAGTTGAGCAAAATTCTTCAAAAAGAGCCACATACTCTCCACCTCGATCACTTCGAACCATTTTAATTTTCGAACTTCGTTGATTTTCAATCTCAGTTTTATATTTCTTGAAAGCGTCGATCGCTTCATCTTTGCTTTTCAATAAATATACATAACAAAATCTGGTGCAATCATCAATGAATGTTATAAAGTACTTATTTCCACCTCGTGTTTGTACCATTTTTAAATTACATACATCAGTATGTATTAATTCAAGTGGCGTAGTACTTCTCGTGACATTATGAAATGGAGCTTTAACCATTTTCGCTTCAACACATATCTCACACTTGTTTTGTGAATTTCTTTTAAACATAGGTATTACATTTAAATTTGCAAGTCTTTGCAACGTGTTGAAGTTAACATGTCCTAATCGTTCATGCCATATATCATAAATTTTAGTCAAGTAAGCAGAACAATTAATTTTATTCTTCGCCTCAAGGCGGGAAACATTCATTACATTTAACTTAAAGAGACCACTATCTTGGTACCCTTTCCCAACAAATACACCAGATTTAGTTAACACAAATTTATCAGATTCAAATACCATTCTAAATCCAGCCTTGCTCAAGAGTGAACCCGAAACTAAGTTCTTCCGAATGTCTGGCACATGCAGCACATTTTTGAGCGTAACCTCTTTGCCCGAGGTCATCTTCAACACCACATTTCCTACTCCAGCAACTTCAGACGTTGCGGAGTTTCCCATGAACAACTTTCTATCACCAACGGTGGCATAGGTGGAATACATGTCTTTCTCTGCACACACGTGACTCGTAGAGCCGGTATCGATCCACCATCCTCTTGGATCATCCACCATGTTGGTCTCACATATAACAGCACTAAGATCAATATCAAAAAGTTCTAAAGGTACATACCTTTCTTGAACCATGTTCACTTGCCTTAGTTTCTGATTTTTGTTGTTTTTCTTTGGTAGTCGGCAGTTCCTTGCCATATAATTCGGTTTGCCACAGTTGTAGCAACTTCCCTGGAATTTCTTCGCTTTCCCCTTTTGCTTTCCATCATGGGGTCGCTTCCTCTTGTGACTCGTACTAGACTCCGCCAGATTTGCTTTGGCCTCGGTTTCCATCAGCTTTTTATGTGACTTGGCCTCGGTATTTCTGTTGTCCTCCTCGATGCGAAGCCTCACAATAAGATCTTCAAGTTTCAACTCCTTACGTTTGTGCTTAAGGTAGTTTTTGAAGTCTTTCCACAGTGGAGGCAATTTCTCAATGATAGACGTGACTTGGAATGGTTCATTGATTTCCATTCCTTCGGCCAATAAGTCATGCAAGATGATTTGTATCTCTTGCACTTGACTCATTACAGTTTTTGAGTCTACCATCTTGAAGTCCAGAAATTTGCCAACTGCAAACTTCTTTATACCGGCATCTTCAGTTTTGTATTTCTTTTCCAAGGAATCCCAAAGTTCCTTGGCCGTCTTGACTGATGAATAGACACTATAGAGAGTGTCATCAAGGCCATTCAGAATATAGTTTCTGCACAGAAAATTTTTGTGGTTCCATGCATCAACAGCGGTCCTCCTTTGGGTGTCAGAATCGCCTTCAACGACGACGGGGGGATCCTCCTTCAGAAATCTAGACAGATTCAATGTTGTAAGATAGAAGAGCATTT